>NW_026852046.1:0-212072 GCF_026571515.1 Ruditapes philippinarum
AAATAAAAAAAATATTTCACTACGAATTAGATTTTAATGAAATGATTTTTTTGATTCAAACGTATTTTTAATTTGAGCATATAATGAATTATAATAGTTATGTTTCTGGACACCTTACAAAAACGTTTTGAGTAATGCATGTACCTTCTGCATCCAAAAAAAATGTGAAATTTGAGTTAGACTGAAAATATATATGTATGATAAGCTTCCTATTTTCAATCATTAAGGTAAATGCAAAGTTATAAATATGATTTGTTTCCTTAAATGTGAACGTTTCTATTTTATAATAGCAATGTAAATAGTGGAAGAGAAAATTAAACTTTCAAAAGTATGACAAATAACACAAATATATATGAGCGAGTAAAGTTAAACATGGATTTTAAAAGCTGCAGAGAAATAAAACTGGAAATGAATTTCGAAATTAAACAAACTGTCTTTGTTCTTTACTTGTTATTTTTAACATGCTCATCTAAATTGTTTAGGGAGCTTTTTCTTTTTTTTTTTTAAACAACTTCTGCTAACATTGGCGCTTCTATTTTGACTGTTTTATAACCTATTTCATAAACTGAGCATTTACACCCCGACATTATCTCCATCATTTACTTTCTGCAAACCATCATTAGAGGACAACCACCTTTTGTAAAACTTCGGGAATTACAGGAATTACAGGAATTTATTGTCTATTTGCGTTATCGTGATTGATTTATTCGGTAGATATCACGTTCTATGTTGCAATTTAATTGATTCCTTTATTTCCAATGCATTTCTTTCATGTTTATTTATTACGAGTAAAGAATGAAATTAAGCCAACTATTAAAGATATAATTTAAAATATCGAATATTTGACAAATAATTTAGATATTGTTAGTGGGGAAAAAGCTGCAGTGGTTTTGAAACACTTGTATGCTGATAAGAAAGTGTTGCTCTCAAGTTGCACTTTGATCATTGCATGTTGCAAATTATATACTAAAATCATGTATTTGTGATACTGGAATATAAAACACAAATCATTAAAAAACACTTATGTTTTATATCCAGTGCCCCAATTCGAATGTGGTTCACAACCAAAGAACTAAATATCAGATGAAAGAGTATTATGGTTTTGAACTCCGGTAACACTGTTATCACAATTAACGGCATCTGCTGTTCTTACTTTAGGGCAAATATTGTTGACATTTTAAATTGTTTACAGAGTGAGTTCATAAAGTGTGTAGAATATAACGATTTGTTTAATAAATTAATTTTCTTTTTTTTTAAATTTCGTTTAAAAACAAAGAATAGCAGATAGATAATCATTCAAAATTTACAAAATGTTATGAAAAGAATATATATCAAATAAATCATAATGTTAAAGACTAAATACCAGAACATGTGCCAGATACCATATTGGTTAGCACATACAAAAGCTTGATAATAAAGAGAGAAGAGAATTAAAAAATGTAACTTGAAAAAAAAATAAGAAAGCATTACCACTACTTAAGTTATAATGGCATATGTATCTTGTGTGTCGTGATCATATTCTTTCTGACATTGTTTCCTTGTTTTGACAAGCGTTTTATTTATTTCTAAATATGTTGCAAATGTATCAAAGACAGGACCTAATAATTATGCTGGTAACGCAAACGTTAATTAACGTAAATACTACTTGAAATATAAGGTGATTAAAAAGTAAAAATGTGTAATAAAAATATAACTTGTGGTTAAGTTTCTGTTCCATAACATAAATACCTCAAAATATATTCTTCACGGCCTTAATGTCCGCTTAAACAACTCCATTTTAGAGGAAAACGGAAATGCAATATAAGACCTTGTCGACCTGTAAATTTAATTGATCGTTCCGTTAAGTGATTAATTAGTGTAACATACAATAACGCAGGTAATTTATTGTTGCCAGCCTTTGTCATGATTTTACGATAACTAGAGCAAAGAATATAACTGTGACAGTAAAATACCTTTATCCAGATCTTATTGTAAATTGGATGTTTGCCTAGATTAGATTGATATATCTGGTGACATTAAAACCGTTATTTTATTACAGGTTACAATTAGGTAAAAAGGTCGTTAAATGTGAAAGCGTTTCTCTACGAAAATTGTCTCTTAGATTCATAGCATTGTAGAGAGTTATATCTCTGATTTAATGTGTACATTATTAGAATGTTCATTGACATGAACAATTTTATTTTAGTCATACAAAGCTTAGGATCAAAGACTTCATGCTCCTATGAAACATTTGTCCAAAATAATTATTTTTCATAATTGTTATTGTAATTTTTGGTATCTCTTCAGGGGTATCAATATATACAAACTCTTCTCTTCAGGTTCGATCACATGTTGTTTATTGACAAATGTTTACATTATTTACAGTTCATCATATTCACAAAGTATACCGGTCCATCTTGTAAACCATCATTCTACAGTTCTACATTGTACATTCACATAATCACGTAAGCATGTGAGCAAGGTAGGCACTGAAATTATAAATAGTAACAATCCTAACCATTGATGGAGATTCTTTAAGCCATATAAAGAGTTATCTCTCTTTTATATCATTCATAATAAATATACATTTTACCTGGAGGAGGTAAAATACCCAAACGAACTCATGGTTCAAATCCACAGCTCTTTATACATCTCCAATTATATCAATAACATAGTTTATAGCTAAGTTCATATAGTTCTTAATCATAGCAGTCCATCACTCAATGATACAGTTGTCCCTGTGCTTTCATTTATTTATAACAATGAAAAGTTTTTAGAATTCAACAATTCATCAAAGTACCTAATATATATAAAACATTACTTTCATAGATAATAAAATATTAACTTACAGATCTGTAGGATCTTTAGCCCTTTTACACAATTAAGATATACGCCATCATCCACATAAATGAATCTCACCGAGTGCTGCTTTGAAGAACAATGCATCAATTATTATATACATGCAAATTAGTCGAGATAAGTAAAATATAGAATAATTATAATAAAAAGTTGAAAGTGGTAGCTATCTTGGATTTATCTTCAAAATGATACATGTGCATTACTTAGCCAAAATAACAAAGAGAATAATTCTTTGATTAATTACTTCAGCCATTGTAATAGTTACCTTATAGAATGATGAACTGTTTTAACCAAATAGAAAAATGTTAAAGTGTAAGAAACATCATAAAACTTGTGAACAGAGATACCTTCCTCTCTCAATGACTACCAACCAACGCACTGAACGGAATAGAAACGAGATTCAGGTGACATGTACAAATTCCGGCCAAAGTCAAGGGGACACAACTCTTTTTTACATTTTCAATTTTGCCGCGTTGGGCTTTCTTAAGGGATTCTTATTTCACTCTATCTTACAGAAATAATATGGATTAAAACACAGGAAAGCTGGGGAACATCTCAAAACAACGATTACCTGAAAAAATACACCTTGATACACCATTATGAACAAAGATTGGTAAATTGTTTACAATTTTGTTAGTTATGTATTTAGTTTTCCAAAACATCTATAGCGTTTTATAGTTGTGATTTTTCTCGGGAAAGTAGCAACATAGAAACGTATTGAAACAAGATTATGTATCTCATTGATTATGAACACGTATTTATGAGTTATATCGGATAACTATCTGATGCCGGAGGGATACGGATATGTTTGTTGAACTTACATGACATTGCAGTTCAAGTCTGCCCAACTGTCAGGGGAGCCTTAGATACAGCATTTATTACCCAACGGTAGAATTCTACTGTTTTTACTGTTTGTTTTAATTTTTAACGTTCAATCTATTCACATTTGAAAATACCTTACATGAGTAACTTAATGTAAACTATAATTGTTAAACGCTCAGTTAAAAGTGCTGAAATACGGGTTACATAAGAGCTCAAGCAAACTTCGGCATATGGTCCAAAAGTTAAAGAATACAATGAGCGGAACTTAACAAAATGGAATTGTGAAAGGGCATCAGAGGGTACGAAAATCTGGAAACAAAGTTATCCCTCGGAAGCATTAAGCATATCGCAGATAAGGCGTCAAAATACAATTTTTAAAAGCAAGCCACATAATTTAAAGATGATTATACAGTTTTTTAGTAACGAATACTGTAATCATCCTAGCAGAAAAAAGCTGAAAAGAAATACCCAAAACACAACAATACTCGTTTTGAACGATCTTCAAGGATCGGAAATAACTTCTCTCATTCTATGCACGGGGCGACGTTTTATGGCCAAAAAGTCAGAATTTCCATTAACACAGATATCAGACTTTCACTTACCAATATCGCAAAGACAGTTGACAGATCAACTCGTACAATTCCGAAGAGTCACTTGAAACTTTACTGAAAATATTTCATATGTATAACACTCGCCGGTTTTTTTCTAATGTTTGACTGGTGATTAAAGCTGGTTATACTACTTAACGACATTTCACAAGTGTTACATCATGATTTGGCCGTCTAAAAAACATCGTCGACCATACATTGACAAGCGATTGACAATTGTCAAAAAAGTTGTGTACGTTATTATTTCAATACTTATGAAACGCTTGTCCAAATGTCTAGAGGCATTCTGCCACAATATTTCATGTAAGAAAAATTGAAAAACATTTCAATAAAGCTCGTCCTTAGACTGGTGTGAAAGGCCTGTATTTCTTAATCACTACGTTCCTGCACAAAGAAGATACTGTATTTTTTATTTTATAGAGAAAAACAAGTGACTGTTCTTAAACATACACCGAATACTCCAGTCTTAGCACCCCGTTGCTTTTTCCTTTTTCTTATACTTAAATAAGCATCTTGCAGTCATCGCTTCAAGGGTAGAAATTGAAAACTTTATTTAAAGAGGACTATGACGAAGCATTTGGAAATTTGATTAAGCGTCTGAAACTTTGTATTTCTGTCGGAAGAGATTATTTCGAAGGTTTGAAATTGAAATTTGAAAAATATTTGCTCCGTTGTTTATATTACTAACCATATTGCATTAGATAGTGATCCTTCCTCGTATATCCACCTACATATCGGTCCACTCCCAATAACTGATTATTTATTACGATGTTCTTAGAGCCTTAGACAGCTTTTACACTGTATTTGAAACTGTAGTACTTCAATCTGGGATTCTTCCTATTTATATAAAAAATCGCAATATAAAAACAAAGATTGTGTCTTCTTGATATCGCCGTATATATAACAAGCAACACGACACATAATCTTTATATAAACTCTTCTACAAGTTTTATTGAAGATTGCAACAAAATTATACAAACACTGTACTACACACTGTACATTGTTCCGGAAAACAACTTTCCAGACATAAGGCCTAAAGTAAGTATTAATTTTATGTACAAATATTTGTTTTAATAATGAACTTAAATCCACACATTTAAATTATTTTACTAAGGCATAGATGTGTCCATTTTTATTGACACAAAATGCTTTGATTTTACCCCAAAGTGACACACAGTATCCACTTCTGAAAACAATATCTTAAACACATACTTTAATGACCTTTAGTGCAAGTCACTAGATCTACAATCTCAGCTAATTGTAAAAATAAGTTAAGCAAATCAAAATATTTATTCATCCATAACTTTGAAAGAATAACATTTAGTCCATATATAACTAAATAGAATCCTGTTATGGAACACTTCTAGTTTGATGTCGGATAACGTAACGGGGCGGCGTTTTGAAATAATAGATGTGTTTTAATTACATATACGGTCATGCAAACCTGTTGACAATTTTGGACACTACTGTTATTGAAATAGCAAACGAAAGTATCTATATAAAATGGAAGAAAGGTCTCGTTTCCTTTTGTTTTCTCTTCACATTAAACCATTAATATTTAAACGGTCGGAAATAGCACTACAACAATAAGTTGTGACAGATTTATGATGTTTCCTGCAGTTTATCAAGTAAAAAATAAAATATCAACAAATAATCACTCTACACATATAATGTATGCCAATAAATTTCTGCAGGTATGTGATAAAGATAACAATATCATTACATGGTTTGTTATTTTATATTTAATGTGCTCCTATATCTGGAATTAAGACATTGATATATTGTTGATTTTTTTTCTTTTGTCACAGACATGTCAGTGTTTTCTAAATAGGTTGCATATTTGCTTAAAAATATAAATCCACGAGCAAAAAAAGACGCAACATCAAACTTTTGTGCAGCTAACACAATTATAACCGTAAAACTTGATATTTAAATGGAATGTGGTACTCGTATCAAATTTATAAAAAAGATATTTAAAAAAAGGCCTGGTTTATTTAATCATTTTTTGTCCTCCCTGACCCTTTTGAATTTAGGGTCAAAAATGCTTTAAACCTAAAGAAAAAAATATTGTTAAACCTTTATAAAATTAAAAGTTTATTTAAAATTTGCTGATTTTACAACTGATATTTGTTTTTCAGTTTAAGTATCATTTAAGTGATTATCATGTCCGTGCTCTACCTCGCGCCCTGTCCTATTTTTATTTGGTGTCCTCCTAGGCTCCTTGCCGCGGGTTCTTGTTGCTTGGTTGTGTAGGGGTTGCGTTCATTGAACGCCGTCCTTCCTTGTCGATCTTGTTTATCATATTCGATATCAAATAATACTATAAAATTAACTTTATTGTACAATTTTATTTGTTCAACAACCCTTATTTTATTTGCTTGCTGCCTAAAGTATACCATAAGTAATTCTCCCTCAATAACTAAGGTTATCTATTATTGTCTGACCTTGTTACGAGTATTTCAAGACACCTAAAGTAACGAATATTACTGACATAGTGAAATAAATTTTCTAGATCTTAATTTAAATTAGATGTCTGCCTAGATTCAATTGATACGTCTGATGTCATTGAAGCCTTCAATTTATTCGTACCAGGTTAACATCATTTATTAAATGTTAAGAAGTATTCCAGGAAAGTTGTCTAATAGATTCATAGCTATGTATTGATTCCTACCAGTTACAGGGTTACAATGATTTGTACAAGGTATAAGGTTCTGTCCCAAAGACATTGCCATATTTATTTTAAACTAAAATATACTATTACAATCAATATTTGAAGAATATACTTTGAAAATAATAATTACGCAACATTCGCGGATGATTCATTATAGGGAATGACAACTTGTAAATAATAACTTTTTAGCATACGTGAATAAAATTATAAACATCTAGATTAATGCTTCAATTAGTAACTCGTCCCTTGTGGCTGAAGGGTGCCTTTAATGGTTTAGGAAAAAGAATTGCAGTCACGGTTTATTCCTGCGTGATCTTAAAAGGCGACTTTCGGGTTCTAATAATTGGAGTCTGTGCGTCTCTTACTTCCAGGAGGGGAGGTGCGGTCGTTTGGATGTTTTGTAGTTGTAACACAACTGTAAAACAATTTATTACGTTGTCATAGATTTAAAACTGTTTGTATTCGGTTTGCAAAAAGTACCAATAAGGAAAATCAAAAACTAATATTATAATTAATATATTAAAATGCAAATGTGTCTTACGTTTCTTGTGTATTAACGCAGTTTACACTGTTAATGCTTGACTTTACACTGCATGTATAGAATATACTTGTTTGTTTTTAATTTAAGACTGAAATATATTTCACTGAGTGAACACCATATGCAATATTTTCACGAGAGGCGTAGCCACGAGTGTAAGTAGAATATCTGGTGTCCACGAATGAAATATATGTTAATCGTATGTAAAACAAATAAATTTTCTTTTTTATTTCTCGAATTTAAATGGATTTTAGTACTTTGTACTGATTTTGCCGTGTAACGTCGCGCATTCTCCTATATTACGTCATCACATCGTACCGTCACATCATCAATTTTAAAATATAGGTTTAATAAATTTCTTTACTTTAGTTACATTTTTAACATACTGTATGATGACATCAACATTTTTTTCCTAAAGAAGCAACATTTACGTATAACGGCATTTATAATTCCTGTTATTTCATTTAGTTATGATATTCTTTTCATCCGCATTCAGATTTAGTCCGGCTACAGTACAAATTAGATTTTAAAAATGTCATAATTAAAAAAAAGTAATTGCATTTTATATTCTAAGTTTCATGCTTACGCACGTTCACCGACTTTACAGCTATTACCCTGGTCATCGGGCTACTGGTATCTATCTATCAATCTCCTTGGGGAGTCTTTTAACTCCGCTTAGTGCAGCCGACACTTTGGCGCAACGGAATTATACCACCCTTGCAGGTACCCATTTACACCTGGGTGAAGTGAAGCAATCGCAGGTAAATTTCTTGCTCAAGGGAATTAGCAGTGCCCCTGGTGGGATTCGAACCCGGGACCTCTCGATCCCTAGTGGTTAATCAGAATATCATTTTATGATATATTACAGTAAATCACTTGTAAGCATAAAATCAATGATTGTAAACTACATTGATGAACATTATATATTGGTCGGATTCATAAATGTGATAATTGCTACGGAACTGTGCGATACTTTTATATAAGAGGACATGCTATTATAGTATGTTTAAACGTCAAGTATATAGCCTTTAAATTACATCTAAAATCATATCAAACATTCAATACAGTGAATAAAGTAAGTATAATTAATGTAAGTTTACGAATTATATTCAACTGGACAATATAAATCGTTTACAAGCATATAGTGTTATTTATAACGATAAAATAGAGAGAAATAAAATCCCTTACGGCAAAATTAAAAATGTTTGATTGAGCATGTTCATGGACAATACCGGAAAGTGCAAGCTACTGTCCACGTCCGCTAGCACCGGCTTAAACAGTATTCAGCATTTAATCATGTAATGGTAAAATTTTGAATTTTATTAACATCCGCAGATGTGTTAATACGGTGGTTCTCATGGAAACTCAATGTGACACGTAAGTGCCATTCCATGAAAAGCGGTGTATGGTCCCCAAGTAACAAAAGAAGACTTTTTATAAAATAGGACATTATAATGACAGATGTAATCTCTCATGAACCGACTCAAACTGATACTGTGAATATTAACTGTTTTTGCTGTCAATGTTAACGACGAATTTGTTCAGCTCAATCAATGTTCAAAATATCTTTATATACCGAACAACAATTGTTTAAAAGTCCAGCATGACATACAAGAAATTATAACAAGTTAAGCAATACACTTTGTTGATCTTGTTTATCATATTTTGTACATGATGCCGGGGATATTCCTGATGCAAGGCCTCAAACATTAAGTCTAATTCTTTATTGATTTATATACTACATTGACACTGAGAGAATGTTATTTTAGGCACAAATATTTGTTTGATTGATGAACTTGATCATTTTCATATCTAGGTATAACGTTCTCATTTTTAAATAATTACATCTATGCATACAATTTCCATATAAATATACTCCAATGAATGTTAGATGGTATGAGAAGACGCCAGATTTACGCTTATTTTCCATTATTGCTGTAAAAATGATAACTTATTTACATATTATGTGGTTCGTAAGATCAAGTCAACACAATTTAAGTCGGATTTCAAGATTAAGAAAATGTCATTTTATATAAAGTTACTTTAAACATGCCATTAAGAACTGTTACTGAATATCTTACATTCAATTAGGATAGGGCAAATTTGTTGACACAAAAAGTTCAGGTTAGACAACGAATCATCTACATGTATTGAGATAATTGATTTGTTTTGTATTATAACAATACGTGTATATACATGAAGAAAATCAAGAGAGACATTTGTAAACAGTTTTTATACCTGGATCTCACTTATTGGAAATATCAAGAATTTTTTTCAATTATTTTGAGAGAGTCTAATAATACGTCCTTTCGTCAATCTGATAACATTCTGAAAAGTTTCTTTTAACGTGATAAAAGCCAATAAATCATAATTTTGAATTCTTAACATAGCTTTTTAGCAATCAGAGAAAATAGATTTTTCTTCAGGAGAGTGTATCATCCATTGTAACCACTGTTCTGTTTCTATTATACGGGACTCAAAATTTGAATAGCATTTTGTAACTTATATGTCTTATGCATTAAGGAGAATACATATTTCTTTTACACGAAATGTAATTATATATGCTATTGATTTGTTGTACAAAATGATCATTTAATTGTGTATAGAGCATACACATGGTGAAAAAACGCGAGGGTTGAAGATCATGGTTCTAAATAGATTTATAGGGAAAATCAAATATTTAAGATATAAAGCTTCTTTAAAAGGGTGTATAGTGTCACCGTTGACATCGCCGCTGCATGCTACTGTGAGTTTATGGTGCATGATCTCAGCCAATACCTCTTTAAGAGTATGTATGTCTTATCTTTAGAACACATGTTGGTTTGACTTAGCAGAAAGAAACGGATCTCAAGCATGTTTTATAACATTAAGGTCAAAGAAAGGTACCGGCCATTCATGTAGAATTCTACTATGTTACGTTACTGCGTTACGTAATCGGCAGCGCCAAATTTGAATAACACTAAAGCTGTCTTGAGCTTTAGAGGTTAATCCATCTCGACCTCCAGTAAGCATCAGTTATTATACATTTTCTTTAGTAAAAGACCAAAGACAACGATTTCGGACACGCAAATGATATTCGCAAAGGCTACTATGAAGCCTTTCAATGTCCCACATTCATCTCAGTCTCGATAACTTCATATCCGTAATTGGTAATTCCTTGTAACTTATACTGGAAATCCAGAAATATGCCGGCCGCGTATATATGACCAAACGTGTGCTGCAATCGTCGTAAAACAAACAAAGCAATTTGATCCGTTTAAATGTCTTGTAATAAAGATTAACGAGGACACGAAGCTTCAAACCCACAAAGCACAATACTGGTACTTGTAAATTGTATTTCGATTTCTTACGAACAAATTGAGGTAACAGCTTGTTGTTTGGTCCAGGCAAATAAAAATAGCTAAATAGCTTTCCAATCATCTAATAGAGAACAATTAACACACGAATGTGTTGTTGCTTATCTACATTAAGAGTGTTTCATGATAAACAATGCATTCATTAATAGATAGATCAAACCATTTGATAAAAATCGTTTCATAAAATTCAGTATATCTTGCAACATGAATTGTTTGTAACTGTCTATATCAAAAGAACACCAATTTCAACTTAAAAATAAATTGCTTCTGATATCGGCTAAAAACCCATTCATTTCTGGAGAAAAACGAAAGGAGAATTTATGATATCTTAACGTTATACAAGAACGTAATTCATAATTTGTTTACATAATAGTATGATTCAATATTTAAAACATTATAAATTTTAGTTAGCAGGTTAGATTGTAAGTAAGTGAATGTTACTATTACGACAAAATTGTTTTGAAAGAAAGGAGCACCATATTATTTAGGCAACATTTAACAAACATGCACATCTTTCACATTTCTTCACGCCTCTTTATACGAAAGCTATAAGTCTTATAGTTCTTATGAAAGCATCAACAGTAATTTCATAAATTGTGATGTATTTTAAAAAAAGGTTTGTCATGTTTTTTTCTAGAAAATCCATCAGGTATGCACAAGGAAGAGACTGTTTACGTCGTGTAACTGCCTTTTGTTAATGTAACGGTCGCTATAAAGCTGTAAAACGCAAACACATTTGAATGACGAATGTCTTTGTATCACAGTTTTGCGACTTTTCTATTGAAAATGTGTCAGCTCTTAAGGTACAGTGCGTAAACTGGATTGCTTATATTATTAGTAATCTGCACTCGAGTAACCGCAACACTGTCAGTCGATTGTGGACTGTTGATTAAATACACACTTTTCTAGGGTTTACTTATTGTGGCGCCAAAGAGAAAAATTATAAAAAAGATGCACGTACATTGGTTTAATTTTTTGGAGCGTTGCATAATAACCGACATTGAAGATGTTTTTTTTTGTTTTTTTGCCTATGATGCAAAAGACTAAGAGAAAGAACATCCGGTTCGAGGGCTTCGCCCCGCATACAAATCAAATATACTCGTGCTTCGGTGCTCTTTCTTTTACATGTAAGTTAATTACAAGCTTAAACCGAATATTACATTTGTACCTTCGTTATATTGATCTAATAGTTATTTTAAGACTCTTTCATAACTAGTTATAAAGAAGCCTATTTACTATTTAGATATGGTTTAAGTTTCGTCAGATTTTGAATCATGGTGCCGGGTATTTGTATGACTTAAAACCTGAATAAAAGAAGCCTTTTTCTGAACGTTCAAGGTTCGCATGCAAACATAACATTACATTCCTTTTAAAGCAATCAAAAGAGTAGTTTTTACTTAATTTTGGTGATTAATATTTCATTGTTCTAAGTATGTACTACAAAAGTATGGGTAAAATTGTAAGAATATAAGATCTTACATAAGTCTGAAGTAAACTTGAAATATCGAATGACCTGCTTCTGAACTTAAAAAAAGCAATAACTAGAATGAGTTTAAGGCTACATTGTAAATGACATATTTCTTCCGCTGGAAATAGACAAGATTGAAAGTTCAGGTCTAAAGTGTCACATTAGAGTTATGTCATTCATTGTCTTTATTTGGTTTCAAGTCATTTCGATTACGCTTGCGTATACTTTGCTTCTTAAGATGCGATATTTCTCGTATGTCGGGAAATCATGTATCCAAAAACAACTAATCTGGTGTGATTCGGTCACAGATAATGCGATAAAAATAAAGAAAGAATAATGAACTAAACTCACTACTTCAAGGGCACGTGCACCAAATCTGTACACAATCACAAGTTGCTTTTATATATTCTTTGTTTGAAACCAGCTTAGGTTTATCACGAATGATAATCATCGTCAAAACATATTACAATAAATAATTGTCTATTGATAAAGCACTCAACTTTGTATTCCTTACTTCACAAACATTTTAAAGACTTGTATGATATAATGATAAAGCTTTCCTTTGTTGACCTTTAGTTCAGTATTATACATCAACAAACAAAAATTATATACATAAGTCACTACACAAATTGAGCCATACATCAGATTTCCTTTTCTTGTAAAAAATATGTTTATGTATAGATTATATTTATGTGTAATGGTCGAAATATGTTATTTGTTGAACGTGATTTAACACCAAAGCTTGCATCTTAATTTGAAGTTGATTCATTGAACGCCATCTTGAATGGTGTCAAGTGATATATGGCATCTGTAAAAAGTTGTCCCATACTTCATTTCAGTGTTGTTATATTGTTCTGGTCCTTCGAGATCATTGATATAAGCACTTTTAAGTGTTCAGAATTGAGTTCCGCTCAAGCCGGTGCTAGGGGGCGTAAGGGATGTAGCAATTTTCATTATCCCTCTTGTACAGACTCAATCAAACCGAGTCTGCAATTCTCTTGTAATTTTGTTGTGATTAATGCTTCCGAGAGATCACTATGTTTCCAGATTTTTATACTTCACAACAGCAGATGTCAAGTGCTGTGTGGCAGCTGTTAAAAGTTGCCCCGTACTTCACTTCAGTGTTGTTATTTCTTTGGTCCTTCGGGATCATTGATGCCAGCACTATAAAGTGTTGAGAATTGAGAACCGCTCAAGCCGGTGCTAAGTGGCGTGAAGGATGTTGCAATTTTTATTATCCCTCATGTACAGACTCAATCAAACCGAGCCTGCAATTATCTTGTATTTTTTTTTGTGATTAATGCTTCCAAGGGATCACTTTGTTTCCAGATTTTTTTCCCTTATGTTCAAAATCTCCCCACTACAAAAAAATGTATTTTCATAGACACATTGAAATAGTCACATAATACAAAGAATACCTATAGTTTATTTCATTTATTGATATGCGTTTACCATTTTTCATATTCATGCATGTATATATATGTTGTATATGAAGATGAGCTGTATATGCTTAATTCAAAATAAAATATATGTTCTGTTCTGTTCTATAATTATGCACTCAATTTGCAATATTCATAACGGCATTAAATTTTAATACAAGATGTTTTGATAATATCAATAACAAAAATGAAATATAAAATTGATTTATTTTGTCAGACATGTGATTAGAGTAAGCTTTTGTGATTGCGGTTCTTTTTAATAATTTTCGCTTGTAAGAGTGCCCGTATGTCAACGTCTCGTGTGCGCAGTTTAAACGTAATTAACTTATACGCAGATAAATTTTGATAATTCATAGATTTTAAATAATTCACCATATATTTTTTTAATTAAGACAAGTGACGATGTCCGAAAAAAGGGCTTTAAGAAGAAAGGCACTTATCTATTCCAATTGTTCCTTCATTTAATTAACTAACTTCTATATTTTACAGCTTGAAAAAAGAGCTAGACACTTTCCGTTCATTGGTCTCTGAGCCTTTGGTTCTGTTTTGCTTTGTGTCTAATGAGATGCGACCAATCAATACCATCTTTCTTGTTAATATTGTTTTTTATATTTGATTAACCATTTGGCAATGTTCCTTAAGAACAATATCCTTCTAGAATAATTAGAGTATAATGCCAAACTAAATTATAATTACTTGATGGTAAGTAGGAATTAAAAGTAAACAAACTTAATTAATTTTAAGTAGTTTGATTTTAAAAAGTTTGATTTAAAAGTTTTGATAAATTTTGGGATTTTATAAAACGTCAAATCAAACAAAACCAAACGAGGTGTATAGATAATGCTCGTTACTCATTTAAAATGTTTCTTGCTTATTTGGTTATCTGTCAGAGGCAATGAGCGAATAAACCACACGACAGCGTCTCTTTAATTGGATTTAAAAGGAAAAAAGTAAAAAATACACACATCTGTCAAGTCTCTAGAACATCCGCACTAGACACAGAAAACAGATTATAACATTTCAAAAAATCTTGTAGTCACATATGTTACATAACATACGTTGTATCATAGTTTGGAGACCTTTCTGTTGAAAATGTGTCAGGGTTAAATCGTATACATATACATGCACAGTGCGTTAACTGGAGTGCGGGTATTAGTTACCCGCACTCCAGAGCATGCCCATTGATTGGCTCATTTTTGCTGGGGTTTACATATTGTGACGGCAGAGAAAGGGAAAGCGACAGAAATGTCATATTCAGATGTTCGTTCATTGGTTCATTTTTGCCGGGGTTTCATATTGTGACAACAGGGAACGTGCTTTTATGTTTGACTATGATACAAAAGAGAAAGAACACCAAAACACTCGGCAATCTGATTTATACTCGGGGGCTACGCCCCTAGTACAAATCAGATAGCCTCGTGTTTCGGTGCTCTTTCTATTACTTACATAACTAGGTTTTTCTGGAATTCCAAAATTACGACATCCTGTAATTATATGAATAACATAATCACAACATAATACTGTCGCATGTGTGAAACAATCATATGAAACTAAGACAAATAATTGGATGTTGATGAAATAGTATCTTGTCACACGTCCATTTATTTCAAAACGCTTAAATAATGCAAATATAAAAAAAAATACGTGTCTGTCTCTTGTTATTTCTGTGACATAAAACGATTTTTTTTCGGTTACATTTTCAATGCAAGTAATCGAAAAAAAACTGTGACTTGAGAATTATAAAATGAAAAATATATTTCAAAACGATAAGATTTTTATGAAATGATTTTTTGTCAAACGTCTGTTTTTAATGGAGCATATAATGGATTATAAAGTCATATTCTGGACACCTTACAAAAAACTTTTTAAGTAATGCATGTTCCATTCTGCATCCAAAAAATGTGAAATTTGAGTTAGACTGAAAATATTTATGTATAATAAGCTTCCTATTTTCAATCATTAAGGTAAGTGTAAGGTGAGTATGACAAATATCACAAGTATATATGAGCAAGTAAAGTTAAACATGGATTTTAAAAGCTGCAGAGAAATAAAACTGGAAATGAATTTCGAAATAAAACAAACTGTCTTTGTTCTTGACTTGTTATTTTTTAACATGCTCATTTAAACTGAGTAGGGAGCTTTTTCTTTTTTTTAAACAGCTTGTGCTAACTTTGGCGCTTCTATTTTGACTGTTTTATTACCTACTTCATAAACTGAGCATTTACACACCGCTATTATCTCCATCATTTACTTTCTGCAAACCATCATTAGAGAAAACCCACCTTTTGTAAAACTTCGGGAATTACAGGAATTACAGGAATTTGTTTCTATTTCCGTTATCGTGATTGATTTATTCGGTAGATATCACCTTTTATGTTGCAATTTAATTGATTCATTTATTTCCAATGCATTTCTTTCATGTTTATTTATTAAGAGTAAAGAATGAAATTAAGCCAAATATTAAAGATATTATCAAAAATATCGAATATTAATTTAGATACTGTTACAGTAGTTGGGGAAAAGCTGCAGTAGGTTTTGAAACATTGAATATGCTGATAAAAAGTGTTGCTTTCAAGTTACCCTTTTTATCATTGCATGTTGCAAATTTTATGCTAAAATCATTTTTTTGTGATACTAAAATATAACACACATCATTAAAACCATACAAATGTCAACGCTAACGTTTTCTATTCAGTGCACAAATTCGATTGTGGTTCACAACCAAAGAAGTAAATTTCAGATTAATCTGAGTATACTAAAATCATCTGCTGTTCTTAATTTAGGGCAATATTGTTGACGTTTTCAATTTCTGTCAGAATAAGTTCATAGAGTGTGAAGAATATAACGATTTGTTAAATGAATTAATTTCCTTTTTTTTAATTTCGTTTAAAAGCAAAGAATAGCATATAGATAAAACATTTACAAAATGTTATGAAAAGAATATATTTGAAATAAATCATAAAGTTAAAAAGTAAATATCAGAACGTGTGCCAGATACCATATTGGTTAACACATAAGAATATGCTTGATAATAAAGAGACAAGATAATTACAAAAAGTAACTTGAAAATAAAATAAAAAAATAAGAAAATATCACCACTACGTAAGTTATAAGGGCATATATATCTTGTGTGTCGATATCATTTTCTTTCTTACATTGTTTCCTTGTTTTGACAAGCGTTTTATTTCTTTCTAAATATGTTGCAAATGTATGGGAAAAAAATAACGTAGGCAAAGTCATGAACAGAAAACACACCTAATTATTATGCATGTAACACAAAATTAACGTTTATTAACGTATTTTTTTAATACAATGTGGTTTCTTTAGGGTTTCTGTTTTTTCTTTATTTCAAACATCTGAATATTCAATAAAAGTATAACTTATGGTTAAGCGTCTGCTCCATAATATAATACCTCAAAATATATTCTTCAGGGCCTAAATTGCTTTACACTTCTGATAGCAGGGGAAAAAAGGATATGTAAAAAAAATTCAGCACTCTAAGGCTTACTATATTAAGGTACCAAACTCAAAACCACCGATGAAATTATATAAAAAAAAATGTTCCACTATCAAAATTATAGTTATAGAAAGGTGAAAAGCCTACTATAAGTTCATTTGCCAAACAATGTGGAACACGGGAAATCGTTTCGGCGACTGAAGCGCATTCCGAAGGCATTTTGCTGCATCATTCATTTACATCAATAAAAAGAACTTGAATTCCACAGCTTACTTAATTCAAGTCTAACGAATATCAATATTATATCGATTTTTTCTATTTCACGGTAATTTTTTACTCGTCGTTGCCATTTTGAATTCTGATACCTACATGTGTTATACGCGATCTGATTGGACGTCCAATTTGGCTCGTCCAATCAGATCGCATATTTCAACCAAGGTAACAGACTGCAAAATGGCTACGACAATTCAAAAAATACCGTGAAACAGAAAAAATCGGAATGATAGTGATATTCGTTGGACTTGAATTAGATAAGCTGTGGAATTCTAGTTCTTTTTATTGATGTAAATGAATGATGCAGCAAAATCCCGCCGGAATGCGCCTCAGTCGCCGAAACGACGATTTCCCGTGTTCCACATTGTTTGGCAAATAAACATATAGTAGGCTTTTCACCTTTCTATAACTATAATTTTGATAGTGGAAAAATTTTTTTTATATAATTTCATCGGTGATTTTGTATTTGTAACCTTATAGTAAGCCTTAGAGTGTTGAATTTTCTTTTTCAGGGTTGTAGTGGGGGTCCAGGGGCAGATAGGGACGGGGTGTCCAAACACTGATACTGCCGCCTGTGGTTTTCTTATGTTTAAAAAAAGGATTTGGCTAATTTTACAACAGTTACTGTAATTGATTTTTCAGTTTAACCCTTTCCCCCATGAGCATATTGTGAAAAATGGCCATTTTCACTGAAAAGCCTCCTGTTACAAGTTCAAACTGCTATGAAACTATGAAAAATGCTTCAATACTAATCAAACATGGCACAAATGTTGACTGGACCATTGCCTTTGTAACGACATGCTCAGTCTTAAATTTCCTGTTACCATGGCAACGAGGGGACATCTCAAAATTGCCAAAAATCACTTTTTTGCCTCGATTTTTTCCATCAAAATTTAGTTCAAAGTGCTGCAACTTCTCAAGGGATTGAGATAGAGTCAAAGGCTTTTCAGCGTTGGTTACACGTTACCTTATGATCGACCTGGGGTCATTTTAAGCCTCTCACAAGTCCAAAATTTTCTTGTCATTCTGACAACATTTCTCAAACAAAAGACAGTGTTTGGGGCCTAAATAGGGCATTTTTTCACTGTTTGAGGCCTTAAATAAGGGGGGGAGGCAAAAAGCCGTCGAAACACGCTTATATAAGGGAAAAGGTTAAGTATTATGTTAGTGATTATCCTGTCCAGATTCAATATTTACACGAGGTTTTTATTTCATGCGTTTAGGGGTTTAAGTACCTTTTTATTGATTTTGCTGCGTAACGTCGGGCATTCTACTTTATTACGTCATCACATCATGACGTCACATCATCAATATTGAAATATAGTTTTGTTAAAATTCTCTATTTTTGTTACATTTTAACATGATATATGATGAAATTGACTTTCTTTTCCTTAAGAAGCAACATTTACGTATGCTTGTTATTCCATTTAGTTATGATATTCTTTTCATCTGAATTCAGATATAATCCGGTTATGTACAATGAAAATTATATATTATAGATTTCACCAGTGGATGATCCGAATTTATTATATACTTTCCAGTGTATCAGATGATTAATTGCTGATAAACCACTTGTGAATTTTATAAGATATAATTTTCACGGATGAAAAGATTATCATAACCAAATGGAATAACGAGCAAAAATAAATGTTGTCACACGTAAATTTTGCTTATTTAGAAAAGTCGTTGTCATCATAAATCATGTTAACAATGTAACAAAATTAGAAAGATTTAACATAACTACATTTCAAAAAGATCATGTAAATGCTCGACGTTACGCGGCAAAATCAGTAAATAATACTTAAATCACTTAAAAGCATGAAGTAAAAAGAAAATTCATTTGTGTTACATATTACATATAAGATTGAAATATATTTCATTCGTGAACACCGGCTATTCTTTTTCACTTGTGGCTATGCAACTCGTGAAAATATTGCATCTGGTATTCACTCAGTGAAATATATTTCAGAAATACATGCAAAAAACAAATATCTTCTAAACCATCTAATTTATAACAATAAAAAACAGGAAAGCATGAAATAAATGATTGCTAACTACATTGCTGAACGATATACATATTAGTCGGATTTATTGAATGTGATAATTGGTACGGAATTGTGCGATACTTTACATAAGAGGACAGGCTATTATAGTTAGTTCAAACGTCAAGTATATAGCCTTTATCATATCAAACATTCCAAACCGTGAATAAAGTAGGTATAGTTAATGAAAATTCACAAATTTTCTGTGAAAAAAATCAACTGGACAATATCAATCGTTTAACAAGCATATAATGGTATTTATTACGATAAACACTTTTTGTAAAATAGGAAATTATGATGAAAGATGTTAAATTTTATGGACCGACTCAAAACCGATACTATGATTATTTGCTGTTGTTTCTGTCAATGCTCACAAAAATTTGTTCAGCTCAATTTATGTTCACAATGTCGTCATACGAACAGAAATCTACAAAGTCCGTCATTACATACAATAAATTCTATTCTCAACTCCACACAGTGATTACCTTACCTCCCTTGGTAAAGTGATTACCTTCACAGACGTCACATGACGTAACGTCGAAATTATAATGCAAATATCGACCGTTATATAAATAATCTAACGTCATTTTTCCCTTTCTGTTTTATTTTTACATTTTCGTACCTGCGATCGTTTTAGTTTTAAAAAATATCAAAAGTATAAAACAAACTAATGAAAAATAAATTCAAAAGCTAAAAAATATGAAATATTAAAATATTGATAAAAAATGTTTGTGATGGCAAACATCTCTGTACTGATAAGGGGAGATCACTGCGTAGAAGATTGAATTATATTAGGAACAAATTTATGTATTTAAGCGATGTACCTTGTACATGATGCCGGAAAAAATCAAGATGCAAGGCCACATAACTGATTCCTAATTCTTTATAGATGTTTATACTACATCGACACTGAGAGAATGTTATTTTAGTCACAAATATTTGTTTGATTGATGAACTTGGTCAATTTTATATCTAGATATCTCATTTTTTAATAATTGCATCTATGCATACAATTTCCATATAAATATACTCCAATGAATGATACATGGTAAGAGTAGACGCCGGATTTACGTATATCATCCATTATTGCTGTAAAAATGATAACTTATTTACATATAATGTGGTTCTTAAGATCAAGTCAACACAATTTAAGTCGGATTTCAAGATTAAGAAAAGGTCATTTTATATAAAGTTACTTTAAACATGCCATTAAGAGCTGTTACTGTATATCTTTTTTTCAATTATGATAGGGCAAAGTTGATTACACAAAAAATTCAGGTAAGAGAATGAATCATCTTCATGTATAGAGAAATTTGATTCCTTATCATTATAACAACATTTATAGGGAAATCAAATATTTAAGATATATAGCTTCTTTAATAGCGTGTATGGTGTCATCGTTGAAAACGCCGCCGCCTGCTGCTGTGAGTTTATGGTGCGGGATCTGATCCCATTCCTCTTTGAGAGAATGTCTTACCTCCAGAACAGATGTTGGTTAGACTAGGCGGAAAGAAACTTATCCCAAGCCTGTTGTATAAGATTTAGGTCAGGGAATGGTACTGGCCATTCAGGTAGAATTCTGCAAGTCACAATGTTACGTTTCTCTGTGACGTAATCGATGGCGCCAATTTTGAAAAGCACGAAAGCTGTCTTGAGCTTTAGTGGTTAAGCAATCTCGACCTCCAGTATGCAACTGTTATACATTTACTATTTTAGCGGAAATATATTTTCATTCTGTGGAAATAAGATATATTAAATATTTTTTTCGGTGTGGAACGGACATTATTATTAAGTCTAATATAAAGGACATATCAAAGTCCACCACATTAGTCCTCCACAGTGTAGTGTAGTTTTTACTTAATTTTGGTGAATTATATTTCATTGTTTTAAGTATGAATTACAAATGTATGGGAAGAAAGATCTTACATAAGTTTGAAGTAAACTTGATATATCGATTGACTTGCTCATAAACTAATAGCAATAACTGGCTACAGCGAAAGTGACATATTTCTTCCGCTGGAAATAGACAAGATGAAAAGGTCAAGTCTAAAATGTCACATTAGAGTTATGTCATTCATTGTCTTTATTTGGTTTCACGTCATTCTGACAACAATTTGTATAAGATTGGCTTCTTAACATGCGATATATCTCGTAAGTCGGGAATTATATATCGAGAGACATCTAATCTGGTGTGATTAGGTCACAGATAATGGGAATTTGATAAGAAAAGATTAATTAACAACATTCACTTACCTCAAGGGCACATTAAGCAAATCTGTACTAAATCACAACTTGTTTTAATAGTACGATGTTTGAAACCAGCTTAGATTTATCACGAAGGATAATTATAGTCAATTTAACTTACAACACAAAGAATGAATTAAGATACGAAGTCAGACACATTCACAACATAAAAACGATTAGGTTTAATTTCAATAAGATATCAATAAATGACTAACTTTTTAAAACTTCTTATCCTAATCCAACCCTGTAAAATGAAAAGAAAGATCATCAGTGAAGACTTGCATTCACTACACAAAAGCCCGACCAGCACCTAACCACACAGTGTCATCGATTAGGCATTCACCCATCAAACCTTTACAAACCTTGCGACATAAACGACATATAAATCTTATACCTGATAATCCAATAGTATTTACTTTAAGGATTTGATTTTGTAACAAATTGTTCCAAGTTTGGCTTTTTAACCATTTAACTTCTGAGGGACTATCAGCAGGTCCATTATCAAGATGAAAATTTGAAGTTGTTCCACCAACAGTATTGAACCTGAAACTGGCGTATAACTATCACGTTTGGTTCAAACAGGGTAAGGTTAAACAAATAAGTATATATGTAAGTTACTGTTACCTTACAGAGAATTAGCAGTCACGTTTTGAACTTGAAGTTATTTATGCGAACGCAGTATCTTATTTTGAACTTAACAAAAAAGAAAAACAGAATATATTTTACCTGTATCAATTAACCTGTTCTAGGAGTTATCCTGCACACAATACATGTCATCAAACTGCAACTGCAACGCCGAATTTTCCCCTTAAATTCGTGGGCACGAGATAATTAAGTCGTGGGAACGAGATACTATGTCGTGCCAACGAGTAACTAAGTCGTGGCTACAAGTTATGTCGTCGTGGCCACAAATTACTTAGTCGTGGAAACAAGATAAATTACCAATCAGATAACACTATTTATATGAATTTTCCTAATTAACAGGGCATGTGCTATAGAACAAGGATACCCTTACTTCACCTGCTTGTTAAAGTGCTATTTACATAGGTTATTGATTGGTCAATGATTATAAATTTAGCGTCATTGTGACTCTGATTTTGACCCTCTGACATCAACACTATCAGGTGTCATCTACTTATCAGATGCGATGATCTTTCTAGGTTATATAAACTGATATGATTCTTAAGACATGTATCAAGTTTAAAATGAATATTTTCAGAAGATTAATGTTTCATGTTAAACTTTAAACCGAAATTTTTCTTAGTTTAAAAAAAATGAAATATATATATAAATAGTGTAATCTGATTGGTTAATTATCTCGTGCGCACGACTTTATCTCTTTCCCACGAATTAGTAAGGTTAGGTGCCCTTCTTGGGTGTGTCGGGGGCTGCGTCCTGTGAACGTTGCCTTTGCCTTGTTGATCTTTATTCTTGTCTTTTAGTAACTCGTGGCTACGACATAGTATCTCGTTCCCACGACTTAACTATCTCAGGGCCACGACTTAGTAACTCGTATCCACGGCTTAGTAACTCGGTGCCACGACAAAGTTTCTCGTGGCCACGATATAGTATCTCGTGCGCACAAGATAAATAAACACATTTGTCCCCTTTGTGCCACTGTAGATACATATTTACTGTGATGAAGACAGTTGAAGAGATATATTCAATTTACTATCTAATATATCTTTTCTTCTGTTGCAACAATGCCCCGTAAAATGATTAAAGTTTAAAAGTAAATGCATTTTACTGGCAGGACAATTTTTTACTATGATGAGCAGCAAAACAAAAGCTTAATATGATTTATTCAGTACACGTATAATGATTATAAAACAAATCCAGTGATATTTAGCAATGTTTATATTATCAATGATATAAAAACACATTGGAGGAAACATAAAGAAATCGTGCTCAACTTGCGATAATGACTTATCATGCATTAACAGAAAAAAATGTTTTCTATACAGTATAATTTTTCTTTGACAAAATGATACAATCAGGTTGTATTGGTAGTATATCACTTCTTCCAAGGTGTAAATAGGAAAGGAAAAGCGTATATGATTGTCAATAGAAACTAAATACAAATGAACATCATATACTGGCAAAAAGAACTCATTGTCGTTCTCTTTTTTTATAAATAAGTGTTAAACAAGTTTCAATAATGATGTTAGACAAAGAAATGACTGATAATATATATACACATATTTAATATATAATTCACTTAAAACATTTGTCGCGTATATGTAAACTATATTTCATTGTTTCTAGGCAAATACTAAGATCACTAAAAAAAGGTCGCTTGTAGGTTTATTTGGGAAAATTACGAGATAACGTTTTCTCATTGATTTGTATTACCATACCACTAGTGGCTTGATAACGTTTCACGTGAAAATAAAAATGCAATACAACTATATTTTATGCTTTCTATCGTTGTCACATAGCACGCATTGTACAAATGGAAACCAAAAATGGACAGGAAATTCGACTATTGATATGTAAATGTTCTGAATATTGTATAAGATTCTATCCATTAAAAATGTCTGCAGAGAGCAACTGATATGTTGCATACTTTAGATAGGGTCTGGGACTGGTTTATCAGTATTCCTATATCTAAACAAGTGTAGTTATTTATTTATATGAATACTGACTATAACACTGTCGAACGATTTCAGGAAATAAAGAAAATTCGTCTTTGTAAACAGCTGTTCTCTCATGCCTTTTGACTCGTTATTTTTTAATCTGCAACTTTCCAAAATTTAAGATAATGTTTTTTTTATTTATTTTCTTTGATTTTTTAGTTTTTAGTACTAAAATAACATTATATAGAACACAAAAGTCAGTAAATCATCTTTTGAAATGTATTTAAAAAAGTAATTTATAAAATGGTTAGAAGAACATGGGTTTTGTTTTCTTTACCGTCCGCTCAAATTAACCCGTAAATGTCAATTTCGTAATCCCTGGTCAAATATTTCGCAATATGGCAGCCAAGTCCTGAATCTTTTACCTGTCGGAAACTATTAGGTAAATCAATTTTTTTTATATGTCAATCCTTGACTTATTAACAGATTATACATAGTTTTATCGTGGTATGCTTCACTTTACTACATCTGGAGCAGAACCACAACGAAATATCAGATAGTTAACCGTTAAACAAAAACATAAAATATGATAAACAAGATCGACAAGGAAAGGCGGCGTTCAATGAACGCAGCCCCCACCCGACCCAGCAACAAGCGCAAGCGGCAAGGAGCCCAGTGGGAACCTAAAGAAAAATCGAACAGGGCATGAGGCAGGTAAACCACTACATACGAATAAATTAAGCTCGCCCTTTATGACTTTTTTACATAATAGCATAAGAAAATGTTAAAAATGATAAACGTTTGTAAGCAGGCTAATTTGAAAGTAAGTGAATTTTATTTTTTATAACAATAATTATGTTTTGAATAAAAGGAGCATCATAATATTTTATAAGCAACTTTAAACAAATACGAACATATTTCACATTCTTATCCGCCTCCTTACACGAAACTTAATAGTCTTATAACCCTTTACTGATGAAAGTACGATAATAATACTTTCAGTAAATGTTATGCATTTTATCATGATTTTTTTCAAATAAATCAATCATGTATGAATGAGGAAGTGACTGTTTACATAATTGCCTTTGTTAACGTAGCGGTCTCGGCGGGAGGTTATTTCGGATTTGAACAAAAAAGCCTTAGACAATAACGAATGTGAATGACGACCTGTAATTCCTATAATAAACATCAACATGAAACAAAATTTATTAGATTTCTTAATCTAATAGTAATTCAAAACCTCTTACGTGACTAGCTATAACAAAGCCTGTGTTTTAGGGAAAGTTGTTTTATAAGTTTTGTCCGATTTTGAGTCATATATTTTTACTTCTGTAAAACCTGAAAATAAGAACCTGAGCCTAAGCTAAAACTTCCTTTTGCGTGTGAACATAACAACACATTTCTACAAAAGGCAATCAAACATTTTTACTTAACTTTGTTAAATAACATTTAATTCTTCTACGTATGTATTAGGCATATATGGATAAGATAGTTAGTCGCTGTTTTGTGGGATATTGATTGGCTTGCCCTGAATTTAACAAAGCAATACCTAGAATGGGTTTAAGGCTGTAGCAAAGGGACATATTATAGTAATTTTTTGTTATATCATTCAACATCTTTTTTTTTTATTTCGATCTTTTTGACAACACTTGTGCAAAATTTGCTTCTTTATACAGGATATTTCTCATGAGATGGTAATTATGTGTCGAGAGACAACTAATCTAGTGTGATTTGGTCACAGATAATGCAATCAGAAAGAAATTAATGTTGCAAGATGCACTCAATGTTATAAATTTAAATTAAATTTTAACAAAATTGCCTGATTTGTCTATCAATTAATGAATTTTAACGAAAAAATTCCCATCAGTTGCAAAAGCAACAAAAAAAGAATTGTTGTACTAAATTCATATACTTCGAGCTAATTTGTGCCAAATCTTTACAAATCACAAGCTGTTTTAAACTGTTTGATGTTTGAGGCCAGCTCAGATTTACAAGAGTCAGGACGGATAATAATCGGAGTCAGACAGATATACAACACAAAAGTCTTGGTATATTTAATTTACCAATAAATTACTTGCACTTACTTTAAAACAGAAAAAGAAGCTTCAAAATACCTATCATGAAGATTCGTCACGAAAGATCAACAACATTTAAACACAAAAATAGAGAAATTTTAAATAAAGATATTTTTACATGATAATATATGATAACCGAAAATTGAAATATGTCTTTCTTGTTGGCATACCTGGCTTGTGAACTCGGGGTGAGATTTAATGATCGAAGATCTTTTTAAGATGATGTAAACTACTTTGTGTGCGCAGTTAATTTTTCTTTACCAAGGTTTGCATGAACGGGCTCAATCAGATCGATCCTGCAACATTTTCAATATTGTCGTGTTGGGCTTTCTTTAGGGATTCTGTTTTATTCTATTTTCTCATACCTGAACAAAAATTGAAAAGCGGAGAATATTTAAATAGTGAAAAACAAAATCCCTAAAAGAAGCCCAGAAGCCAAACACGACAAAATTGTAAAATGTTGCAGGCTCGGTTTGATTGAGCCTGTTCATGGACGGTACTGGAAAGTGCAAGTTACCGTCCATGCCACCTAGCTCCGGCTTTAGCAGAATTCAACATTTAAACACAAAAATGGTGAAATTTTGAATATAGAAACATCCGCAGATGATGTGTTCATACGGTGGTTATCACGGAACCTTCAACATGACACTTTCGTTTCATTCCATGAAAAGCGGCGTATGGACCCAAGTAAAAGAATGCGTGTGCCCTAAACGAGAAAATAATGGGCTGAAATAAATAAATTGGAATTTTGAAAGTGGATCAGAGGTTATGAAGCCTGCATATCATAGATATGACGTCAAAAGACAAATTAAAAAGCAGGCAACATATCCTAAGGGTGATTCAACATTATTCAATCAGGAATATTGGAACCACCCAACTAGAAAAATGCCAAAAAATAATAACTAAAGTACCACAAACACAACAATAATGTTGTGCTGAACGATCTTTAAGAATCGGAAATATAACATCCCTGATTGAATGTACGGGGCGACTTTTTACAGCCTCCACACGGCACAAACAACGCTGATGTGGCGATTAAATAGAGAAAAATAAGAATCCCTTAGAAAGCCCAACAAAACAAAACTGAAAATGTTGCAGGCTCGGTTTGATTGAGCCTGTTCATGGACGGTAATCGGAAAAGTGCAAGTTACCGTCCACGCCCCCAGCACCAGCTTAAGCAGTCCGTTGCCCCCTTGTATGTCTTGGATATTTACTAGACTCACACATTTTCCATGGACTGCTGCCAATAACTTAGATTGAAATTACAAAAGTACAATGATTTTACAAATATTTTCTCATAAAATATTATAAACAAGATCGACAAGGAAAGGTGGCGTTCAATAAACCTGCATTTATTTATAAGAATCTTAGATGTTAATCATTAAGAAACTTACATGAACCTAGGATAAGATTAAATGGTATTCAGAAGAGAGACTTCAGGATTGTGCATCAATTTTATAGCATAGCTTTGTTTGATTTCAGTAAAAAAATGATGTCAAAGAATCGTTTTAAAAGACAGCGTATCAGTTTTATTTGCTTGATAATATCACTATATTATTATATTACTTGATAATAAGAAATTAAGGCATATAACGTTTGTAAAACATGATGAATATTTCATCAGCGGATGTTAAATATTTCATGATTTTCAGATTTTGACATCACTTGGCATATATCTTCTCATTGTTTAATCCTACATTAATATATTATCTACTGGAAACAATTAAAGAGAAGTATTCAATTCATTATCTAATATTTCCTGTTGTTTTCTCCGTAAATGCGTTATCGCTTAAAGGCATATCAAGTTTACTGTCGTGACCAACACTACATTGATGAGTAACAAAACAAATGCTTTATATGATTTTTTTCAGATGTTTTTCATGTGGTAAACGGATAATGCTTATAAAACTAGTCAAAAGATACTAATGTTTATCATCAATGATATAAAACTCATTGATGGAAATATAAAGCAATCGTGATCACGTTGCGATAATTACTTGCCATATATTAACAGAAACAAATTGTTCTCTATACATTATAATTTTTCGATGACAAATTGATACAATGGTAAAACATCACTTCTTCCCGGGTGTAAATAGGAACGGAAAACCTTATATGATAGTAAATAGAAACTAAATACATTTATGTCAACAAAAAAAACTCATTTATTTTCTTTCTTTTTTGTCAAAACGGGTTTAACATGTCGAAAATGATTTTGTTTAATCAATTTTTCCATTAGCAAAAAGGTTAATCATCGTCTTTTTATATGTGTGCTGTAAAAACTTAACAAAAATAACTTGTACTTTGTCCCAACATGTATTTATAATAAAAAGAAATCAAACTCGATGTGATAGAAATGTATAATGTATTTATTTCCTGTCGCATATAAACCGCCGTTATCGGTAACAGTAGATTAAATTATAATTTATCATTTAGTCTGATCATCAGATATAATAAGAAATGCAAGTTTTTTCAAACTCCCTGGCACCGGCGTATGTGGCAATAAATTCTCAACAATCAATTACCGAATGACCAAAACAATTTATCAAAAGTTTTCTAGTTACAGTTTGTTTTTTGCTTTTTTTCTTGCTTTGTGTTCTTTGTTGTTATTGTTGTTATACAGACAGGAAATTTGTATTTTTCTGAATATTGTATAGAAAGGAGTCTACCGAGAAAGCAACAGATACATATCATCTTAAGGTCTGATAAAGGTTTATCGGTATCCTGACATCTAAACAAGTGCAGCTATTTATTGATGTGTATACATTATAAAACCTTTTTGAAGAGATAAATCGGTCAGCCTTTAATTCATTATAAACAGCTGATATATTTATAGTTCCCTCATGCCCTTCATTCGTCAATGTTTCTGGATAATTAAGCAAGTAGCAGATTGATAACCTTGATTGTGATAATCAATTAATTGCGGTGTTTGGTGATCATCGGATAAGAATCTTACAACCTCTATCGAGTGCGATCGTTAACCATGTTAACGAATAATTAGCGTTTTTGACATTTAAGATGACAAAATAAACGTGTACTATCAATTACCACTTTTATGCGCTGTAGGTATAAATAGTTTCCGGTGGATTATATGCATGATGTAAAACCTAGCAGTCAAACATGTACTTAAATGTTACAGTTTTGCCGTTTATTGCGTTCTTTGGGGATTCTCTGCTGTAAGGACTCACTTACGAACTTTCGCTATACGTACATGCAGTATTTTGATAGAGCGGAAGTCAGTGCGCGAGCATGCGCTTTGCCATATCTCGTTCAGTTACCGCTCACGTTTTAAACTCGGTTGCTATGAAGCGACACTAAAAGAACATGGCTTTTACAACTAAAATATCAAACAAACACATTAAAACAATACACATAAAGTACACAAAGTTGTTTTCCATATTAGTATTTTGCATTTGAAACTGATAGTCAAACAAATATCTCAATATTCTTACCGATTTAATGTATTGTTTACATGTGATGACAGCAACGCTGTGTGTTAGATTACTTTCGGTTCAGAAAATTCATTTGTTTACCATCAAAACTCATATGTTTACCAAAGGAACCATATATAGATAGAAAGCAAAATAAACAAAGGTAAAGAAAAAATTGTCCGTTTCTGAACAAAAAATCGAATAAATAAATACAAAGTCTTTTTAAAAGGTCCCTTCTTTGAGTTCATTTGAAAGGGGAATAATTTGGTGGAATTTTAGACAGGGAAACAGGGAGTTATCTTTCATGGCTAGGAAATATGGCCGACTGAAATCATGCAAGCAAGTTTGTAAGTGGGACTCTGAATGCGACAAAATGAGATATATACTATCAGAACTTAACATAAACAAGAACGTGTTTGTTAAACACAAATGACCACGGCTCAGATTATTGTCAGTATTATTTTTCTTGTCATTGCTATGATGTGTGATAAAGTAATAAATATTCAACTTACCAATAAAACTTAATCAAAAATATTTTTACCTTGACCCAGTGACCCAAAACTCCACCCAAACTTAAAGAACACCTTAGGTATTTTCCTTGTAGAAATGAGACCTTGGTTAAAAATGAAAAAGCTGTATAAAACGTGTAAATAATGTATTTTTAGCACAAAAGACCTTCAGCTTGCGACTCTCACCTCTGGTCTATAGAAGGTATATTCCTTCAAAATATGAAATACAGCAGTCTATAAATTAAGGCCGTATAAGCAAAAATGTAGAAATATATCTCTGGCACCCCTGATTTTTCTAACTAATTCCAAAGGAAGAAGACTCTGAACGACATCTTTCTAGCAAATTTGAAATACATCTGTTTATAAATAAAGAGCCAAAATTAAGCACAGGTGACTTTGACTCAATCCAAAGGAAGAAGACCGTGCAAGTTACTATCCATTCAAATATTAAAAGAATCGGACAAAAAAATAAAGGTTGTATAAAATATCTGTAGAATTGGCAGACTTTACCTTAACCCACTGAACCTATACTTAACAAGAATTTGTAACAGAGTTACCAACGTCCCCCGCCTCGGGGAAGTTTTATATGAAGCATAAAATTGTGCTATTTCAAAAGCTTGAGGTATCGATTTCAGGACTTTCAGTCCAAAATTATGTCTGCAAATGCAACAATAAATTTATTAAAGAAATACTAGTAAAATGAAACACGAATTTTAAATTTGTATCATGTTAACCTTTGACCTTTAAGTGTGACCTTGACCTTGGAGGTAGGGGTGCAGTTGTTGCGCATGACATATCGTCTTATTAATATTACTATTTGTGCCAAGTATTTTCAAAATCCCTTGAATTATGTAAAAGTTATAGATTGGACACAAAATATACCCTATAACAGACTATGTCAATCTTTGACCTCTAAGTGAGAGCTTGGAGGTAGGGACCCATGTTTTACGCCTGACATATCATCTTATTATTGTGATTATTTGTGCAAAGTATTTTTAAAATCTCAGGTTATGGACTGGACACAAAATATACCCTTAACAGACTATGTAAATCTTTGACCTCCAAGTGTGACCTTGACCTTGGAGGTAGGGACACATGTGTTACGCAAGACTTATCATCTTATCATTATGACTATTTGTCCCAAGTATTTTCAAAATCTCTTGATCTTTGACGAAGTTATAGATGGGACACAAAATTAACCATATAACAGACTCTGTTAACCTTTGACCTTGACCTTGGAGGTAGGGGTGCAGGTGTTGTACTTGACATATTGTCTTATTATTGTGATTATGTGTGCCTAGTTATTTCAAAATCATGAAGAAGTACAAAATATACCCTAAAACAGACCATGTTAACTTTTGACCTCTAAGTGTGACATTGAACTTGGAGGAAGGGATGCAGGTGTTGCGCATGACACATTGATTTATTAGTGACTATTTGTGGCACGTATTTACAAAATCCTTTGATCTATTAAAAAGTTATGGACCGGACATAAAATATACCCTGTATACCCTGTTAATTTTTAACCTCCAAGTGTGACCTTGACCTTGGAGGTGGTGACCGGTTGTTGCACATGACACATCGTCTCATTATTGTGGACAATTGTGGCAAGTATTTACAAAATCCCTTCAAAGATAAGAAAGTTATGGACCGGAAACGACATATACCATAAAATAGACATTGTTGACCTTGAATGAGGAAGTGCGACCTTGACCCTGGAGGAAGGGGTCTGGTTGTTGTGCATGACACATCGTCTTATTATAAAAAAACATTTGTGGCAAGTTATTTCAGATTCCTTTGATAAATGACAAAGTTATGAACCGGACACAAAATATAGCCTGTAATAGACTATGTTAATCTTTGACCTCAAAGTGTGACCTTGACCTTGGAGGTAGGTGACCGGTTGTTAAGCATGACACATCGTCTCATTATTGTGAACAATTATGGCAAGTATTTACAAAATCCCTTCAAAGATAAGAAAGTTATGGACCGGACACGACATATACCATTAAATAGACAATGTTGACCTTAAATGAGTAAGTGCGACCTTGACCTTGGAGTTAGGGGTCTGGTTGTTGCGCATGACACATCCATTTATTATAACAAACATTTGTGCCAAGTTATTGCAGATTCCTTTGATAAATGGCAAAGTTATGAACCGGACACAAAATATAGCCTGTAATAGACTATGATAAACTTTGACCTCCAAGTTTGACCTTGACCTTGGAAGTAGGTGACCGGTTGTTGCGCATGACACATCGTATCATTATTGTGAACAATTGTGGCAAGTATTTACAAAATCCCTTCAAAGATAAGAAAGTTATGGACCGGACACGACATATACCATCAAATAGACAATGTTGACCTTGAATGAGCAAGTGCGACCTTGACCTTGGAGTTAGGGGTCTGGTTGTTGCGCATGACACATCGTCTTATTACAACAAACATTTGTGTTAAGTTATTTCAGAATCCTTTGATAAATGACAAAGTTATGGACCGGACACGAAAGTGTGACGGACGGACGGACAGACGGACGGAGCCTATTACTATATCCCCCTTTTTTCTTCGAAAAGGCGGGGGACAATTACAAAGAAGAATACCATGCAAGTTATCTTCCTGCCAGATATAAAAGACATATGTCATTAAATAAAGGCTGAATAGAAAAAGAAATTAGAAATCAATTTTTAGCTTAGGTGACATTGACTCACTTGAATCTAACTCCATCAAAAGGAGGAAGATCCCTCAAATGTATGTTCCTACCATATGTAAAATATATCAGTCATTAGAACACCTGTAAAAGTGTAAAAATGAACTGATAACATTGGTGATATTGAGCTTGAACTAATAGACCCCGGACTGAAAACAAATGAAAAGGACACCCATTGGCATTTCCATTTTAAAAAACGAAAGACATCAATTTAAAATTAAAGGTTGTATAAGCAAAATACTTATTTGTTTTTACAAAAAAATTACCTTATCCCCAGTGACCATTTGTTCAACACAAAAGTTATAGGACCATCGAATAGAGTCACCTACAAAATATGGAAGATATTAGAAAAAAAGTGAAATAGATAAATACAGAATCCTTAAAGAAAGTCCAACACGGCAAAATTGAAAATGTTGCAGGCTCGGTTTGATTGAGCCTATTCATGGACGGTACTGGAAAGTGCAAGTTACCGTCCACGCCCCCTAGCACCGGTTTAAGTAGAATTCAACATTTAAACATGAAATAGTAAAATTTTGAATTTAGAAACATCCGCAGATGATGTGTTCATACGATGGTTATCATGAAACCTTCAATGTGACACTTCCATGCCATTCCATGAAAAGCGGTGTATGGTCCCCAAGTAATAAAAGCGTGTGCCCTAAACGAGAAAACAATGGGCGGAACTAAATAAAATGGAATTTTGAAAGGGGATCAGAGGTAATGAAGCCTTCACGGCATCACCGATAAGACGTCAAAAGACAAATTTAAAAAGCAGGCAACATATCCTAAGGGTGATTCAACATTATTCAAGTAGGAATATTGGAACCATCCAACTAGAAAATGCCGAAAAGTTTAAACTAAAAATACCACAAGCACAACAATAATGTCGTGCTGAACGATCTTCAAATATCGAAAATATAAGTTCTTAGGAAATATTTAAAATAAATCAAACTTGCAGAAATAGGTTAAGCATACAGGGTCCTGTTTTCAAAGTGATAAAAATAGAAATAACTTGGGGAAATGAACGACACAGTTATATCAATTGGGAATATCGTGAACTTTGTATTGTAAGTAAGTGTGACAATTATGAAGCCATTCGTATAGAAAGCACTTAAGATAAATTTTAAACTTTAAATCATTATTTACTTTGTCTTTTGTATACAGATTTTTTCAAATGACAGCTCTAAAATGAACAGTGCCAATTTACTTCAAACAACTTGCTTATTACCATTAAATATGAGAAAAGATGTCAACAATGAAGGAAGGATAACCTCCACATTCACGACACCAACAAACGATTGTAATGTTATGACAAAACAGGAAACAGTCAAGATCTTGAACTACCCTAGAATGAGATGTGGAAAATGAAATTATGTTACACACAAATGGAATTATTAATTTCCGCAGTTGTGCTGTTTTTTGTTGTTGTTTTTTTTTCTTGTCTAAATGATACCATTCATTTCCATGACATCAAATTCGAAACTGATCAGAAACATGTATATGATGAAAACGAGACTTTTGATAACAAAGAGAAGCAACGTTCTCGAAATGTTCACGTAAGATACACTTAATTGTTAAAACGTCTTAGTGGATATTATTTGCTAAGTCTATCGTACACTTATTTTCATTTGGATCCTAGTTTATATTGCGTTACACAATTTGTTGTTATTGTGTAAGGAATAACACCAGTTGTACTTTACGTTTTGTTCAGGTCATATTGGAACAGCTACTACATGAATTTCATGCATTTAAAATCTTTAGAACAGTCCCATGGTTAATTGACATTCACCGCATTGTGATGTTGCAGTGTTAATTTTTTATTATACAGAAGTATACAACTTATTAGAACTTATTATGACATTGATTATTAACGTGTTGGCTAAGGTTAATTAGTGTCCAACTTTATTTGTCATCCAATGTAAACGCTATATTTTTAAAAATCATGTGCGTTAATTTTCATAGAAGAACAGAAGTCGATACTTTATCGAATTTCGTTCATAGTCGACTTCTATTTTTCATAGTACTTCATAGAACGGCATAGTGACGTAATAAAGTGAGTGATTATGAGGCCAAATAAAGTTTGACGTTAAATATGTTATTATTCAGCCGTAGCTGTTCTACAGAAATTAGAAACATTATCCTGTCGCTATGGTTTCCGTCGAAGTTTCTAATTTCTGTAGAACAGCACAGGTGAGCACTAACATATACTTAAGGGTTGTTACTTTCAATAACGGAACATTTCAAGTTTTGATAATATTCTAAGATACATAATAACTACTACGAAAACATAAAATAAAACGATATTGAAAACAGATTTTTTAATTTGTAACAACAAACATTATGTATCTATTGAAGCAATCGTTGTATGATAAACAAAATCATCAAAGAGAGGTGGCGTTCAATTGAACTTAGATTTTCTTTAGTTATAAAGAAAAGAAAAACATATGTGTTTCTTATTTGAACTGTTGCACGCATTTGTCTTTTTGTAACATGCAAACACAAACGCAAAACAGTTATGACTATGAAGAATGAATATTCTTTTGTTAAAAAAGTGACGTAAACCAAGCTGCATTCTAACTAAACAATTGTTTTCTTATTTTGTATTCTTTAATTTTGAACTATTTAAATACTCTCTTCTTAATGAAATAAAATATGAAAAACTGTTTCACATGATAGAAGAATTTCTTTTTTTATTTTTTAATAAAAATGTTTTCAAAATAATACATAAATGTACATAATGCTGTTGTCGATTCATTGTGGTCTTAGTGTCATGTTCCCCCTTTGTTTAATGTGAATAAATAATGTGGAGCTTTTCATGACAAGATTGAAAATTATAAAAACTGTTTGAGTTCACAAAGGTTCAAAAAATATATAAACTGTATTTCTCTCCTTTCATCTGTTCTATGTTTTTATTCACAATAATGACGGATAGGATGGAAAGGTAGGGATAGGAAGGTCTTGAGTGTCACTTTGTTTGTATTTTCCCAAAATTTCAATCATCATGTATCTTCTGGAATACAAAATAACTTTTTGTAGAAACGTTTTTTTTTCAATATGGGAACTATACAATTTACAAATTGACTTTAAGTAATAAAGTTGTAAATATATAACACTTTTTGATTTTGATACATATAGAAATTTGCTTGGCTCAAGTGTCAAACCTGATTCATATATGTAAATTTTGTGTCTATTTTTTAAACATTAACCATAATTTTTCTTTGTATATCTTGGTCAGATGCTTGAGAAAAAATATAACATCATTATTTGCTTTAACCAGTTGATTTGACTGGAAAAAGAACCCCGGGCTTCTCACATCTTAAGCGAGAATCTTTCAATATAGGAAAATGTCAGAAGTCAATCAACTGATTATACATTCAAAAATATTTTAGGTTTGAAATCTTTAATGGGAATGCTAATAGAACATGTTTTACAGCAACAGATAAAATTAAGGTTGTTTTTCAAAGTAGGTTTACATAGTCAAGTGCCGTGTGTAAGCTGTAAAAAGTTAACCCGTATTCACTTTAATGTTCTTTTATTTTTCTGGTCATTTTGGGTCATTCAGTACCGTTTTTTGAATACCAATGGAATTGTGAGGTATAATGAACTTTTCGATTTTTCACATGAACCATTCCATTCAAATCAAGTCTGCAATCGATGTGTTCATTGCCTTTAAATGATTTTGCCCGATTTTGCCCGATTTATTTTTGGATTTTTGTTTTGGGTCGAGGAGGGAGTAGGGGTTGTCGGGCGTGTTTCATTGGTCTTATGATTCCAATATTACTTTGATTTTTAACTATTTTGTTGTAATTCGCGTTTATTTATTATTGAACTCCATGTACTTTGATAATTATTTCAAAAGATATAAGGTGAGTCAAGAAACATGTATAAGGTGCGTTTTGCCAACATTATCAAATAATGTGACAACACGCGGAATGAAGTAAACGTGATCAAATTGCAATAATATTATGTAAAATCAGAAAAAAAAGTTGGTGAATACAGTTTCATTTTACAATGACATAATAATGATCTCTGTCTATTTGATAATTAATAACTTAATTCTTGCTGAAATAATGAAGGAAAAGCAAATCGTATACATGAAATGATCATTTATTATGTAAAAATAATCCCGTTGTCACACGAAACTGTAAAAAGCCGTGAAAAGGAACAAATGTTGTGAACTGCTTTTACGTTATCAACCTGTTTCCATTAGGAAGGAAAGTGATTTGCGTAACATTAATTTATTAGTATATTACTCAATTTACATAACCTTTATGTTCATTAAAAGATATTATTGTGTTAAAATAAAAAGATACTGATGTACATTTAATGGATGTGAGCCAGACCATTCTTCTCTTTGAAACATGTTGAAATGAAACTGAACACTTAAAAATAAATCTTAAGGTTAATGTTAAACCTTAAATAGAGAAAAGCAAAATCCCTAAAGAAAGCCCAACACGGCAAAATTGTATATGTTGGAGGCTCGGTGTTGAAATATGACTACCGCTCGGGCTGGTCTTGTCTCATGTGAAGATACAGTCGGACCGAGTCAGCATTTTTCATGTGATTTCGTTGTGATAAATGCTTCCAAGGAATCATTCTTTCTCCAGATTTATTAACCGTGCTGTATGGAGAGTGATTAACAATCATGTGGTCATAAATTCTCCTGCATCAGATTTTCCAAAATACATTTTTCGATTAACTTTTTTAACACTTTCAAAATAATTGGCTGTAAACAATCATATTCCTCCCATGGCGACTAAACAGCTTTATCGCTTGAGGGAGACTTCCGGTGACTCCCTGCCAGGCAAAAGCAGGTACCTTTGTAGAACCACATCACTTCCATTAACTTATCTTTCACACATGAGTTTCCAATGCCTTTGTCTCACTACAAGTCTACATGGTTGAAGGGCAAGGGGTGCGAGGAAGCGACATTACTTATTTAGTCTTATATCAGGCAACTTACTTGAAAACAACTTCATGTTATTTTGTCTTTGTCGCCACGTGACGTTACTGCATTACGGAATCTGTGGCGCCAAGCTTGAATAACAATAAACTCTGTCTTGAGCTTTTAGTGGTTAACTGTTCTCGACCTCCAGCATGCAACTGTTATACATTTCCTTTTGTAAAGGACCAAAGATAAAAAACTGTGACACGCCAATGATATTCGCAACCAGCCGCTTTTAAGGGTCCATCTTGAAGCATTTCAATGTTCCTATTCATTTCAGTCTCGCTTATTCAACTTTATATCCGTAATTGGTAATTACTTGTAACTTTTACTAAAAAAGCCAGTAATATGGACCGACCGCAAATATATGACCAAACGTGTGCTGCAATGTCCGTAAAAACAAGATAAACACACAAAACAATTTGATCTGTTTTAATGTTAAGATAAAAGAGGAACGTAGCTTCAGAACCACAAAGCATTATACTGGTATGTGTAAATCGTATTTCGATTTCTTACGGCAATTAGAGGTAACAGCTTGTTGTTGGGTCCAAATTAAAATAGATAAATAGCTTTCCAATCATCTAATAGAGAACTATTAACATACGAATGTGTTGTTGCTAATCTACATTAAGATTGTTTCAAGATAAACTGAACAATGAACCTCATTGTAAAGCAACAGTTGTAAATTCACTTTTATCTTCTTTTATTCTAAGAGGCACATTATGCCTCAAAAACGATTTTTTTCTCTTCTCAATGTTCGTTTCAATGCTTATTACTTGAAGAAATTATACTGAATGTCTAAATATATGTCTATGAATTAGCAAAATCAAACCAAGTAGTTGTCGTGAATATCTCGATATTACGATATTATTAATTAACTATTTAAGCGGAAATATATTTTTATTTCTGTGGAAATAAGATATATTAAATATTTTTTCGGTGTGGAACGGACATTATTATTCAGTCTTATATAAAGGACATATCAAAGTCCACCACAGTAGTCCTCCACAGTAGTTTTTTGACTTCCATACAAAATACTTAATAGCTATACTACGCTGTCAAAGGACAACACAGTAAGACACTTGTCAAAATCTAGGTCAGCTGATATCAAAGTTCACTTTACATCTTAATCTGTGCACATGGTTTAAATTTCATAGCTGTACATCAAAGGACAAGAAAGTAGGTCACATCATCAAAATCTAGGTCACCTGATATAAAAGTTCAATTTTACAACTAAAACTGTGTAAATGGTCAAAATTTCATTGCTGTACTGCAAAGGACAAGAAAGTAGGTCACTGTCCCCTTGGGCAAGGCAAGGCAAAATTTTGACCCAAGGGTTTAATTCAAAACAATCTTGATCCACCAAACAACATTTCATGTCAAATATCTGAGCTGTAGCTTTCTCCAATTCAGAAAACATTTGTTTAAGTTCTGTTTTTACTATGTGTATATAATGAGAATCAATGCCTCCGGACAGGGCAAATTTTGACACCAGGGGAAAAAAATTGAACAACTTTGGTAGAGGACCTATAGATGATATTATATAGCAAACATCAAAGCTCTATGCCTTGTACCTTCAGACAAAAAGATTTTTTTTTTTTTTTACTATATGTACATAATGAAAATCAATGACCCCCTGGGCGGAGCCAATTTTGACCCCAGGGCTATAATTTGAACAATCTTGGTAGAGGTTCACTTCGCAAAGTCTCATGCCAAATATCTAACCTCTAGCCTTTGTCAATTCAAAGAAGAAGATTTTTCAAGTTTTTGCTTTATACATATAAGGAAAACTATCGCCTCTGGGGCAGGGCAATTTTAACACTAGGGGCATAATTAAACAACTTTAGTAGAGGACCCATAGATGATAGTATATACCCAATATCAAAGCTCTATGCCTTGTACCTTCAGACAATAAGATTTTTTATTTTTTTACTATATGTACATAGTGAAAATCAATGACCCCCGGGGGTGGGGCCAATTTTGACCCCATGGCTATAATTTGTACAATCTTGCTAGACGTTCACTACACAATGTTTCATGCATAATATCTAACCTCTATCCTTTGTCAATTTAGAGAAGATGATTTTTTAAGTTTTTACTACCTGTATATGCATATAAGGAAAACCTTTGACCCCCGGGGTCGGGCATATTTTGACACAAGAGGTATAATTTGAACAGCTTTGGTAGAGTACCTATAGATGATATCATACAACAAATATTAAGGCTCTTAGCTTGTACCTTCAGACAATAAGATTTTTTGATTGTTTACTATATGTACATAGTGAAAATCAATGACCCCCAGGGTGGGGCCAATTTTGACCCCAGGGCTATGATTTGAACAATCTTGGTAGAGGTTCACTACACAATGTTTCATGCAAAATATCTAACCTCTAGCATTTGTCAATTGCTAGAAGAATTTGTTTTTAAAGTTTTACTGTATACATATTAGAAAAACACACAAACACACAGGGGTGGGGCTGATTTTGACACTAGAGGCAAAATTTTAACAACTTTGGTAGAGTACCTAAAGATAATAACACATACCAAATATCAAACCTCTAAGCCTTGTAACTTCAGACAAGAAGGTATTATTTAGTTTTTACTATATGTACATCAAATACCCTCGGGGCGGGGCCGATTTTGACCCCAGGGCTATAATTTGAACAATCTTGGTAGAGGTCTTCCAGACAATGCCTTATGCAAAATATCTAAGCTCTAGGCCTTTTGGGTCTTTACAAGAAGATTATTTAAATTTATTCTTATAATTCCTTTTGGTTCCCATGGCAACCAGACCTTTTCATGGAATAAATTTCTTTGAACAACTTTGGAAGCCCTTAACCCAAGGATCAATCCTGCCAAGTTTGGTTGAAATTGGATCAGTGGTTTTTCACAAGAAGATTTTTTAAGTTCACTATATAATCTATAGAACACACACACAAACACACAGGTGAATCGTTATATGCAACCGCATCGCAGATGCTGCGGTGGTATAAAAAAAGATGCACGTACATTGGTTACATTTTTGGGGGCGTTACATATTTTAACGACATTGAAGGTGTTTTTTATTTTTTGCATATGATGCAAAAGAGAAAGAACATCCAAACATCTGGCTCGAGGGATACGCCCCACATATAAACCATGTAAACTTTTACTAGAATTTTGAATCTTTATACCTTTCCTAAAATCTTAGTACATTTTTCTCATAGTTTTTCTCATCTGGAGACGTGCAGCTTTTAGTGTCACCAGATTTGAAATCATGGTATTTGTACGACTTAAAACCTGAATAAAAGATACAAAGCCTTTCTCTGAACTTTCCAGGTTCGCGTGTTAACATAACAGTACATTCCTATTTTAGCAATCAAAAGTGTAGTTTTTCTTAGTTTTGGTGAATTATATTTCATTGTTCTAAGTATGTATTTCAAATGTATGGGAATAAAGATCTTACATAAGTTTGGAGTAAACTTGATATATCGATTGACTTGCTCCTAAACTTAAAGCAACAACTGGCTACAGCGTAAGTGACATAATGCTTCCGCTGGAAATAGACAAGATGAAAAGGTCAAGTCTAAAATGTCACATAAGAGTTATGTCATTCATTGTCTTTATTTGGTTTCTCGTCATTTCGACAACACTTTGTATAAGATTTGCTTCTTAACATGCGATATATCTCGTAAGTCAGGAATTACATATCGAGATACAACTAATCTGATGTGATTAGGTCACAGATAATGGGAATTTGATAAAGAAAGACTGATGAACAAAATTCACTTACTTCAAGGGCACGTGAACCAAATCTGTACTCAATCACAACTTATTTGAATAAGTTCGATGTTGGAAACCAGCTTAGATTTATCACAAAGGATAATTATCGTCAATTTAACTAACAACACAAAGAATAAATTAAGATACGAAGTCAGACACATTCACAACATAAAAACGAAGTTTGATGTAAATAAGATATCAATAAATAACGGACTTTTTAAAAACTTCTTATTATCCAAATTAAGCCATGTATAAAAGAAAAGACAGATCATCAGTGAATACTTGCATTCACTACACAAAGCCCGAACAGCACCAAACCACACAGTGTCATCGATAAGGCATTCACCAATCAAACCTTTCTTCCTTTTACCTAACCTACTGTGCGACATAAACGACATATAAATCTTATACCTGATAATCCAATGATATTTACTTTAAAGACTTGATTTTGTAATAAATTGTTCCAAGTTTGGCTTTTAAACTATTTACCTTCTGAGGGACTAACGGCAGGTCCATTAACAAGATGAAAATTTGAAGTTGTTTGACCAACAGTATTGAACCTTGTCAGACTGGCGTATAACAATCACGATTGGTTCCAACAGGGTAAGGTTAAAACAAATAAGTGTATTTGTAAGTTTCTGTTACTTTACAGAGGATTAACAGTCACCATTTGAACTTGTAGTTATTTCGGAACGCAGTATCTTACTTTTGAACAAAATTTTTAAAAAAACAGAACATATTTTACCTGTATCAGTTAACCTGTTCTAGGATTTATCCTGCACATTATACATCTCAACCTACTGCAACGCCAATTTTTCTCCATAAATTCCTCATCAGCCAACATTTGTTGTTTTCAAATTATTTAAAGACATCAAATATCTCGTTCATCAGTCACTTACTTTTTCATAAAAATGTAATGTTATAAAATGTATTAATTGCTAATCCCATTAGCAATTCTAAAGAACTTGTCAAATAATGAAAAAACAAATTCATTATTTAGATTGTAATCTACGGTGGCACAAAGGTGACATGTGTGTGTGCCTTTCCTTGTCGATCTTGTTCATCATATTTTATTTAAATCGTGCACACGAGATACTATATCGTGGCCACGAGATATTACGTCGTGGCCACGAGAACTATGTCGTGGCCAAAAGGTTATTAAGTCGTGGAAACGAGATAGTATGTTGTGTCCACGAGTAACTAAGTCGTCGTCACGAGTTACTAAGTCGTGGGAACGAGATAAATAACCAATCAGATAACACTTTTTATATAAATTTTCCTAATTAACTAGACATGTGCTATGGTACAAGGATGCCCCTACTTCACCTGACTGTAAAGTGACATTTATACACGTTATTGATTGGTCAATGATTATACTTTTAGCATCAGTGTGCCTCTGACTTAAGACCCAATGCCTCAAAATTATTAGGTGTCATCTACTGATCTTTCTAGGTTATATAAACCATGGCTTATTCCTTCTAAATTGTTCACCAGACAAGGATTGTATATGTCATGGTTACCTTGACCCTTGAACTCAAACATCCTTATATGCTATCTACTGTCCATGGGCAACGTTCCTACCAAATAAAATAAACCAGGACTCTTTTCCTTCTCAACTTATCGTATAAACAAGGGTAACAGGCCGTTGTACGTACCAACAGACCAATTCTATTACAGAGTTGTCCCCACAAAGGGCTATAACTTACTCAAAATTATTGTCTGAATTATGGACCTTGAAGTTGACTTTCTGATATGATCCTAAAGACATGTATCAAGTTTAAAGTGAATATTTTCAGAATAGAATGTTGCCTGAAAAACTTTAAACAGAACTTTTTTCTAATTTTAAAACAATCAAATATATATATATATTTATAAATTGTGCAATCTGATTGGTTAACTATCTCGTGCGCGCGACTTAGTTATCTCGTTCCCACGACTAAGTAGCTCGTGGCCACGGCATAGTATCTCGTTCCCACGACTTAACTATCTCGGGGCGACGACTTAGTAAGTCGTACCCACGACATAGTATCTCGTGGCCACGATATAGGATCTCGTGCACACGAGATAAATAAAACACATATGTCACCTTTGTGCCACTGTAGATACATATTTACTGTCATGAAGACAGTTGAAGAGATATATATTTAATTTATTATCTAATGTATCTTTTCTCCGGTTGCAAATATTCTCTGTAAAATGATTAAAGCTTAAAAGAAAATGAAGTTTACTGGCAGGACGAACGGTTTACAATGATGAGCTTAATATGATTTATTCAGTATACGTTTAATGCTTATTAAACAAGTCAAATGATATTTAGCAATGTTTATATTATCAACAATAAAACACATTGAAGGAAACATAAAGCAATCGTGCTCAGCTTGCGATAATGACTTATTATATATTATATTATATATTGACATAAAAAAATGTTTTCTATACAGTATAATTTTTCAATGACAAAATGATACAATCGGTTTGTATTGGTAATATATCATTTCTTCCCGGGTGTAAATAGGAGAGGAAAACCTTATATGATTCTAAATAGAAACTAAATATAATACTTATTTGCAAAAACAACTCGTTCTCTTTTATATAAATAAGTGTTAAACGAGTATCAATGATGATGTACGACAAAGAAATAAAATATGCTGACAACATACACAAGCATATTTAATGTTATATAAATTTACTTCAAATAGGGGTCGCATATACGTAAATTATATCATATTGTTTCCAGGCAAATACTAAAATAAGAAAAACCGGGATCCTAAAGAACGCCGAAAACGACAAAACTGAAAATGTTCAGGCTCAGTTTTATTGAACCTGTTTATGGACGGTACTTTCTGTCTACACCCGCTAGCACCGGCTTAAAGATCAACTTAAAAGTTCGCTTGTCTGTTTATTCAACAGACTCAATCAAACCGAGTCTGCAATGCTTATGTAATTTTGTTGTGATTAATGCTTCCGAAGAAACAGTTTGTTTCCAGATTTTTATTCAGACAATTACGAGGTTACGTGTTCTCATTGTTACCTCGTGTGGCTGGATAACGCTTTATATGACAATAACATGCAATACAACTATATAAAATGCTTTCTATCGCTGTTACATAGCACGCATTGTACAAATGGAAACAAAAATATAGACAGGAAATTCGACTATTGATATGTAAATTTTCTGAATATTGTATAAGATTCTATCCATTAATAATGTCTGCAGAGAGCAACTGATATGTGGCATACTTTAGATAGGGTCTGGGACTGGTTTATCAGTATCCCTATATCTAAACAAGTATATGAATACTGACTATAACCCTGTGGAAATAAAAATAAATCGATCAACATTTTATTCATTGTAAACAGTAATCTCTCATTATGACTCGGTTTTTAAATGTGCAACTTCCAAAATGTAATATAATGTTTTTTTATTTATTTATTTTCTTTGATTTTTTAGTTTTTAGTACTTAATTAACATTATATAGAATACAAAAGTCAGTAAATCATCTTTCGAAATATATTTAAAAAAGTAATTTATAAAATGGTTAGAAGAACATGGGTTTTGTTTTCTTTACCGTCCGCGCAAATTAACCGTAAAGGTCATTTTCATAATCCCGTGGTCAAATATTTTCGCAATAAGGCAGCCAAGTCCTAAATCTTTAACCTGTCGGAAACTAATTTAAGTTTTTTTATATGTCAATCTTAACTTTTATCAACATATTATACATAGTTTTATCGTAGTATGCTTCACTTTACTACATCTGGAGCAGAACCAAAACGCAATATCAAATAACTTACCGTTAAACAAGAACATAAAGCTTGCCCTGTATAATTTTTTTACATAATAGCATAAGAAAATGTTAAAAATGATAAACGTTTGTAAGCAGGCTAGTTTGAAAGTAAGTGAATTTTATTTGATATAACAGAAATTTTTTTTTGAATGAAAGGAGCATCATAATATTATATTAGCAACATTTTATAAATATGAACATTACTCTTTCACATTCCTATCCGCCTCCTTATACGAAAGCTATTATTCTCATAACCATTCAACTAATGAAAACAATCAATAATAATATCAATAAATTAAATGCATTTTTTAACAAAGATTTGTCATGATTTATTTTAATACATCCATCAGGTATGAATGAGGAAATGACTTTTACGTTTTTGCCTTTTGTTAATGTAACGGCGGTCGTCGCAGAAGGTTATTTCGGGTTTGAACAAAATAAACCTAGACAATAATAACGAATGTGAATGACGACCTGTAATGCCTATGATAGACATCAACATGAAACAAAATTTATTAGAAAATGATGTGATTTCTAAATCTAAAAGTAATTCAAAACCTCTTACGTGACTAGCTATAACCAAGCCTGTGTTTTAGGGAAAGTTGGTTTATAAGTTTCGTCCGAGTTTGAGTCAAGGTATTTTTACTTCTGTAAAACCTGAAAATAAGAATCTGAGCCTAAACTAAAAGTTCCATTTTTGCTTGTGAACATAACAACACATTTCTATAAAAGGCATCAAACATGTTTTACTTAACTTTGTTGAATTACATTTCATTATTCTACGTATGTATTACACAAGTATGGGTAAAAAAAGTAAGAAAGTAAGTTCTTACTTAAGTCGTTATTTTTGCGGGAAGTGAACTTGATATATTGATTGGCTTGTCCCTGAATTGAACAAAGCAATAAGAAGAATGATGTTTGGCTTTAGCAAAGTGACATTTTAGGGTTATTTTATTCCAAATTCTTATTTTTATTCTATCTTTTCGAAAACACTTGCGCAAAATTAGCTTCTAAATTTGCGATATTTCTCGTAAGACGTGAATTGTGTGCCGAGAGAAAACTAATCTAGTGTGATTTGGTCACAGATAATGCAATCAGAAATAAATTTTTGTTGCAAGATGTACTCAATGTTTTTAATTCAAATTAAATTTCAACAAAATTGCCTGATTCATTTAAAAATGATTGAATTTTAACGAATAAATTCCCATCAGTTGCAAAAGCAAAAAAGAAAGATTGTTGAAGTAAATTCATATTCCAGGGAATTTTGTACCAAACATCACAAAAGTTGTTTTAATCTGTTTGATGTTTGAAGCCAGCTCAGATTAGCAAAAGTCAGGACGGATAATAAACAAAGTCAGACACATTTACAACATGAAAGTCTTAATATATTTAATTTACCAATGAATTACTTGAAATAATGTTTTAGTAAAAAGAAAAAGAACCTTAAAAATCCCTATCATTAAGATTCATCACGATAAAAATAGAAAGATCAACAACATTCAAACACAAAAATAGTGAATTTAGATATCTTTACATGATAATGTATGATACCTGAAAATTGAAATATGTCTTTTTTGTAAGCTTACCCATGGACTCAGTGTGATATTTTATGATCGCAGACTTTTTTAAGATGATGTTAACTACTTCGTGTGCACATTTAAATTTTTATAAGCCAAGGTACAAAAACTGCAAAGTGGAGAACATTAAGTCCCCTAGTCAATAGCATGGACAGCTTACTATATCTATATGAAAATGGCTATACTTTTATTCTTATTTCAACCAAAGTAACTCAAGAAATAAACCAGCGATAGATTTTGGTTCCCTCTCTGAACTTATAATATTTAGTTATGTTTTCCATATCTTTAGGCCCTTTAATGTTCATATTTTTTTTTATTTTCTTTTATTTGCCAAAATTGCCAAAATATTTATCGTTTATGATTTTTTATTCACACTTGAAAGAGACGGTACGAAATTTTTAATTGTTTTCATATTATGCATTAAACTGAAACATGAATAAATATCTGAAATATTTTAATGTCGGTTGCTAATTTTTATTGTGCAACTATATGTTTTGTGAAACATACTGCTATAACAATATGCGATATACTTTATACAACATTATGTAATTAAAACATATACAGTTTGTGATGTACCGTTACCCTAACAAGCTGTCATGACAATATGCTGTTGTGTGATGTATTCATGTGTATGGACCGGTGGCCTGAATGCACATTTGAAATAAACATATGTATGTTGAGGTCATATGTATGTTAAAGTTTTTTTTACTATAATTTTGTTATTTATAACTCGACTAGATAACTTCTTGGGGATTCATTCATATAGGGATCTTAATTTTCTCAATTTTTTGACAAAACGGTATTAAAGGCAAAACTTTTCTTTTGAGTATTTCAAATATGATATAAGTTTTGAAATGACCTAGATAGAAAATGAAAAATCCTTAAAGTGGAAATTAAAAAAGAGAGAGAGAGAGAAATAAGAATCCCTAAAAAAAGCAAAAACTGAAAAATGATGCAGGCTCGGTTTAATTGAGCCTGTTCATGGACGGTAATTATAAGTGCAAGTTACCGTCCCCGCCCCCTTGCACCGGCTTAAGCAAAATTTTACAGTTAATCATGGTTAAAGTGAAATTTTGAATTTAGAGACATCCGCAGATGTGTTCATACGGTGTTTATTATTGAACTTTAAATGTGACACTTAACGTGTCATTCCATGAAAAGCGGCGTATGGTCCCAAGTAAAAGAAAGCGTGTGCCCTAAACGAAAAACAATGGAGCTAAATAAAATGGAATTTTGAAAGGGGATCAGAGGTTTTGAAGCCTGCATATCACAGATATGACGTTAAAATACAAATTTAAAAAGCAGGCAACATATCCTAAGGGTGATTCAACATTTTTCAAGCAGGAATGTTTGAACCACCCAACTAGAGAAAATATAACTAAAGTACCACAAACACAACAATAATGTTGTGCTGAATGATCTTTAAGAATCGGAAATATAACATCCCTGATTAAATGTACGGGGCGACTTTTTACAGGCTCCACACGGCACAAACAACGCTGATGTGGCGATTAAATAGAGAGAAATAAGAATCCCTAAAAAAGCCAAACAAAAAAAAATAAAATTATTGCAGGCTCGGTTTGATTGAGCCTGTTCATGGACGGTAATGGAAAGTGCAAGGTACCGTCCACGCCCCCTAGCACCGACTTAAGCAGTCTGTGGCCTCCTTGACCGTCTTGGATATTTACTAGACACACACATTTTCCATGGACTGCTGTCGTTAACTTGGATTTAAATTACAAAAGAACAATGATTTTACAAATATTTTCTCATAAACATGCATTTATTTATAATAATCTTAGATGTTCAGCATTAAGAAACTTACATGAACCTAGGATAAGATTTAATGATATTGAAAGTAATGTCTCTTTGGTTAAAATTAAATTTGTTTTCTTGGCATTTTGTAAGGCTGTACTTAATTGTACAGCAATATTTCAACAATGGTAGTGTCATAATCATTATATTACACAACCAATGTTATTATGTTACATCAATGATATTCAGAAGAGCGACTTCAGGGTTGTGCATCAATTTTATAGATAGTTTTGTTTGATTTCAGTAAAAAAATGATGTCAAAGAATCGTTACAAAAGACAGCGTATCAGTTTTACTTGCTTGATTATAGCACTTTATTATTATATTGCTTGAATATACGAAAGTAAGGCATATAACGTTTGTAAAAAACGGATGTTAAATATTTCATGATTTTCAGATTTTGACATCACTTGGCATATATCTTCTCATTGTTTATTCCTACATTAATATATTATCTACTGGAAACAACTAAAAAGAAGTATTCAATTCATTATCTAATATTTCCTGTTGTTTTTTTCGTAAATGTGTTACCGCTTAAAGGCATATCAAGTTTATTGTCGTGACGAACACTTCATTGATGAGCAACAAAACAAATGCTTTATATGATTTATTCAGATGTTTTTCATGTGATAAACGTATAATGCTTATTAAACCAGTCAAAAGATACTAATGTTTGTTATCAATAATATAAAACTCATTGATGGAAATATAAAGCAATCGTGATCACTTTTCAATAATTACTTGCCATATATTAACAGGAAAAAAATTGTTTTCTATGCACTATAATTTTTCAATGACAAATTGATACAATCGACTTGTTTTGGTAATATATTACTTCTTCCCGGGTGTAAATAGGAACGGAAAACCTTAATATGATAGTAAATAGGAATTAAATACATTTATTGTCAACACAAAAACTCATTTATCTTCCTTCTTTTATTTTGTCAAAACGCGTTTAACATGTCGATTTTGTTCAATCAATTTTTTCCATAAAGGTTGATCATTGTATTTTTATATGCGTGCTGTAAAAATTTAACAAAAATAACTTGTACTTTTTCCTAAACATGTATTTTATAATAAAAAGAAATCAAACTAGATATGATAGAAATGTATAACGTATTTATTTCCTGACGCATACAAACCGCCGTTATCGGTAATAGTAGAGTAAATTATAATTTATCATTTAGTCTGATCACCATAATTATATAATAAGAAAAGCAAGTTTTTCTCAAAACTCCCTGGCACAAACGTATGTGGCAGTCAATTCTCAACAATCAATTACCAAATGACCAAAACAATTGATCAAAAGTTTTAGTTTTTTTTTTTTTTTTTTTTTTTTTTTTTTTTTTTTTTTTTTTTTTTTTTTTTTTTTTTTTGTTGCTTTTTTCTTGTTTTGTGTTCTTTGTTGTAATGGTTGTTATACAGACAAGAAATTTGTATTTTCTGTATATTGTATAGACGACTATCCATTAAAGGTGTCTAGTGAGAGAGCAACTGATATATATCATCTTTAGGTCTGGGAAAGGTTTATCGGTATGCTGACATCTTAAACAAGTTCAGCTATTGATTGATATGTATACATTATAAACCTTTTTGAAGAGATAAATCGGTCAACCTTTAATTCATAATAAACAGCTGATATATTTATAGTTCACTCATGCCCTTCATTCGTCAATGTTTCTGGAAAATTAAGCAAGTAGCAGATTGATAACACTGATTGTGGTAATCAATTAATTGCGGTGTTTGGTGATCATCGGATAAGAATATTACAACCTCTATCGAGTGCGATCGTTAACGGATAATTAGCGTTTTTGACATTTAAGATGACAAAACTTGTACTATCAATTACCACTTTTATGCGCTGAAGGTATAAATAGTCTTAGGTGGATTATATGCATGTAAAATAGATAAATACAGAATCCCTAAAGAAAGCCCAACACGGCAAAATTGAAAATGTTGCAGGCTCGGTTTGATTGAGCCTGTTCATGGACGGTACTGAAAAGTGCAAGTTACCGTCCACGCCCCTAGCACCGGCTTAAGCAGAATTCAACATTTAAACATGACATAGTAAAATTTTGAATGTAGAAACATCCGTAGATGTGTTCATACGGCGGTTATCATCAATGTGACACTTCCGTTCCATTCCATGAAAAGCGACGTACGGTCCCCCAAGTAATGAAAAGCGTGTGCCCTAAACGAGAAAACAATGGGCAGAACTAAATAAAATGGAATTTTGAAAGGGGATCAGAAGTCATGAAGCCTGCATATCACAGATAAGACGTCAAAAGACAAATTAACATTCAACATTATTCAAGTAGGAATATTGGAACCACCCAACTAGAAAATGCCGAAAAGTTGAAACTAAAATACCACAAGCATAACAATAATGTCAACAATAATAAAACCTAGCAGTCAAACCTGAACTTAAATGTTACAGTCAGGCGCGTAGCTGCCTTTACGCGAGTACGCAGCTGAATCCACGTTATTTTGACCAAAAAAAAATTTTAGTAAAAAACAATGTGGTTTGAAATTCAGCCGCGTTCGCCAGATCTGATAATTACCACACTGAATACTTTATAAATCATATAGCCTAAATCGTACACCATACCGTAGTATTTTTTTTGAAAAGTTGTCGGCCTTTGCAGCTCTTCAAAGTCGGAAGTTTGCACGCGCCGTATTTTCGAAAAGTAAACAAATGTTTACATCGAGTTCTTAAAGAAGTCATCAGCAGAATCAGCGATAGAAAAGAGGTAATTATAACTAAAATGTTACTATGTATGCCTAGTATTTATTTGTTTCGGTCTGTTTGTTGAGTAATGACATGTTTGACCATGTCTGTGAACCGATTACAGCGAGGCTGACAACATTTTGAACTAACCAACCTGAATCAGTGAATTCATGATGCAAATGTGAAAAATTCTGGTGCATTTGTCGTATTACTCTGCATTTTTGAAATAGTTCCTTCTTGGTAGATTAGTTATATTGATACATGGAATTTTTATGAAAAAAATCATTTCTGGTAAACACAACGCTCGTCATTTTTTTCATCTACGGAAGCGCATAGTTGAAATAAACGAAAGTAAAGCTATTCATCTCCATTTTTATGCTAAAATAAATGGATTTTCGTTGGTCAAGAAAGCTCTCCGGAGGCCCCAAAACGCACCAAATTGCACCATTTATTTCAAAATTTTCAGGGGGGGGGGGGGCATGCCCCCTGAATCCCCCTAGATTATTTTAGATCACATTCTTTATAGGCTAGCTACGCGCTTGACAGTTTTGCCGTTTAATGCGTTCTTTGGAGATTATTTGCTGTAAGGACTCTATATGCGACAAAATGAGATATATACTTGTCAGACCTTAACATAAACAAGAACGTGTTTGTAAAATACAAATGACCACGGCTCAGATTCTTGTCAGTTATGTTTTCTTGTCATTGCTATGACGTGTGATGAAGTAAAAAATATTCAACTTACCAATAAAACTTTTTATTTCTTTGAATTAGCCCCCTTCACCCGGTCATCTGTCCTTTTCACATGTGCCCTTTAATTTTGTGGGCTTATTATTCAATCTTTTTTTTTCTTTGAATTCCTTATCAGTTGCATTTTTTCCTATTTTTTAATCATTTATTTGTTTTCTTTGAATTCCTTATCAGTTACAAATTATTTATCATTTAAGTGATAAACCTGTCCGTCCCCTGTCTCGTGCCATGTCCTGTTTTTGTTTGGATTCGGCCTAGCCTCCTTGCCATTGGTTCTTGTAACTGCGTCGTATGGGGGTTGCGTTCGTTGAACGCCGCCTTTCCTTGTTGATCTTGTTTATGATATTTTATCAAATGTATATAAATGAAATACTTTGACAAAGACACAGTGACCCCAAACTCCACTGAAACTTAAAGGAACACCTTTGTATGTTCCTTAAAAAAATGAGACATTAGTAAAAAATGAAAAGACTGTATAAAAATTGTACATAGTGTATCTTTAGCACAAAAGACCTTACCTTGCAATTCTTACCACTGGCCTGTGTAAGGTATGTTCCTTCCAAATATAAAAAACAGCAGGTTATAAATTAAGGCCGTATAAGCAAAAATGTAGAAATCTATTTTGGCACCTCTGATTTTGACTCACTGACCCCTAACTCAATCCAAAGGAAGAAGACTGGCAAGACATCTTCCTAGCAAATATGAAAGACATATGTCTATAAAGAAAGACTCTTTGACCGAAGGTGTAATTCATACTTATTTTAACACAGGTGACTTTGATTAATGCTTCCGAGGGATCACTTTGTTTCCAGATTTTATACTAGACAACAGCATGTGTCAAGTGCTGTGTTGCAGCTGTAAAAAGTTGCCCCGTACATTACTTCAGTGTTGTTGTATTTTTCTGGTCCTTCCACACTATTAAGTGTTGAGAATTGAGTACCGCTCAAGCCGGTGCTAGGGGCGTGAGGGATGTTGCACTTAATAATTATCCCTCATGTACAGACTCAATCAAACCGAGTCTGCAATTCTTATGAAATTTTGTTGTGATTAATACTTCCGAGGGATTACTTTGTTTCCAGATTTTTATACTTCACAACAGCAGATGTCAAGTGCTGTGTGGCAGCTGAAAAGTTACCCCGTACTTCACTGCAGTGTTGTAATATTTTTCTGGCCCTTCGGGATCATTGATGCCAGCACTATTAAGTGTTGAGAATTGAGTACTGCTCAAGCCGGTGCTAGGGCGTGAGGGATGTTGCACTTAATCATTATCCCTCATGTACAGACTCAATCAAACCAAGTTTGCAATTCGTATGTTATTTTATTGTGATTAATGCTTCCGAGGGATCACTTTGTTTCCAGACTCAATCCAAAGTAAGAAGACTATGCAAGTTATCATCCATTCAAATATGAAATGAATCGGTCAAAAGAATAAAGATTGTATAATCATATGTGAAAAATTGGCAGACTTGACCTTGACCCACGGAACCCTAACTTAATTTAAAAAAGAATACCATGCGAGTTATCTTCATGCAAGATATAAAAGACATCTGTCAATAAATAAAATAGATAAGTATAGAATCCCTAAAGAAAGCCCAACTTGGCAAAATTGAAAATGTTGCAGGCTCGGTTTGATTGAGCCTGTTCATAGACGGTACTAGAAAGTGCAATATAAGGCTGTATAAACAAGAAAAATCTTAGATATCTATTTTAGCACAGGTGACATTGACTCACTTGAATCTTACTCCATCAAAAGGAACATCAATTGTATGTTCCTACCAAATGTAAAATACATCAGTCAGTAGAATAAGGTTACACCCGTAAAAGTGTAAAAATGAACTTATGACATTGGTGATATTGACCTTGACCTAAATGATCCCGGACTGAAAACAATAGAAAAGAACATCCCTAGGCATTACCATTTTAAACATGAAAGACATAAATTTAAAAATGAGCAAAATACTTTTTTTACAAAAATAACCTTAACCCCAGTATCCATTTGTTCAACTCAAAAGTTATAGGATCCACCTACCAAATATGGACGATATCATTAAATAAATGAAGTTATGAGAAAATATTTAGATGATAGTAAACTTGCCGAAATAAGTTAACAATACAGGGTCCTATTTTCAAAGTGATAAAATGAGAAATAACTCTGTGAATAGAGTAGCAGAGTTTTCTAAATTGGCAATGTATTTATTACCGCCGTATATATTGTGCTGTGTTTGGACTAAATGATACCATTCACTACCATGAACTTAAATTCGAAACAGATCAGTACCATGTAAATGATGGAAAACGAGACTTTTAATCACAAAAAAGGTAACGTTCTCGAAATGTTCACGTAAGATACACTTAATTGTTCAAACGTCTAGGAGAATATTATTTGCTAAAGTCAGTCGTACACTTCTCTTTAACATTCTTTTTTTTGAACCTAGTTTATATTTTGTTACACAATTGGTTGTTATTGTGTTAGAAATAACACCAGTTGCTACTTTACGTTTTGTTCACATCATATTGGAACAGTTACTTCTTGAATTTCAAACATTTAAAATCTTTAGAACAGTCCCATGGTAAATTGACTAAACATTTGTTTTCTTATTTTGTATTCTTTACTTTTGAACTATATAAATATATTTTCTTAATAGAATAAAACATTAAAAACTGTTTCACATAATAGAAGAATTTCTTTTCATCTTTTTTTTTCTTTGGAGATTTTGGAGATTTTTGTTTTTGGGTGGGGAGAGAGTGGGTTTGTCGGGCGTGTTTCGTTGGTCTTATGTTTCCAATAATGCTTTGCTCTTTAACTATTTTGCTTTAACACGCGTGTATTTATTCATTGAACGCCATCTTTCCTTGTTTATCTTGTTTATCAAATTTTAATTGAACTTGTGTTTCCAGTTTTACTTTTCTTTTTAACTATTTTGTTGTAATACGAGTTTATTTATTATTTAACTTCAAACTTGTTTCTAAATTCAAAATTTTACCATTTCATGTTTAAATGTTGAATTCTGCTTAAGCCGGTGCTAGGGGGCGTGGACGGTAACTTGCACTTTCCAGTACCGTCCATGAACAGGCTCAATCAAACCGAGCCTGCAACATTTTCAATTTTGCCGTGTTGGGCTTTCTTTAGGGATTCTGTATTTATCTATTTCATGTACTTTGATAAGTATTTCAAAAGATATAATGTGAGTCACGATACATGTATAAGGTGCGTTTTACCAACATTATCGAATAATGTGACAACACGTGGAATGAAGTAAACGTGATCAAATTGCAATAATATAATGTTCAAGGAGAGAAAAAAGATGTTCAATACAGTTCATTTAACAATGACATAAAAATGATCTCTGTCTATTTGATAATTAATGATTTTTTTCTTGGTGTGAATAGAGAAGGAAAAACATATCATAATTATACATGAACTGATCATTTATTATGTAAAAATAATCCCGTTTTCACACGAAACTGCAAAAAGCCGTGAAAAGGAACAAATGTTGTGAAATGCTTTTACGTGATCAACCTGTTTCCATTATGAATGAAAGAGATTTGCGTTATATTAATTTAAAAAAAATCTTTTACTCAGTTTACATTACCTTAATGATCTTAAAAAGATATTATTTTGTAACAATAAAAAACAATGATGTAAATTCAATGGATGTGAGTCATGCTTCTATTTGAAATATGTAGAAATGAAACTGAACACGTCAAAATAAATTTTAGGGTTAGGGTTAAACCTAAATTAGAAAAAAGCAGAATCTTTAAAGAAAGCCCAACACGGCAAAATTATAAATGTTGCAGGATCGGTGTTGAAAAACAGGTTGAAAGATGAGTACCACTCGGGCTGGTTTGGGGTGTTGAGCTTTTTCACTATCCCACATGTGAAGACACAGTCGGACCGAGCCTGCATTTTTTCATGTGATTTTGTTGTGATATATAAGCTCCCGAGGAATCATTTTTTCTCCAGATTGTTTAATCTTTAGTCAATCGCCGTTGTCGATAACCGTGTTATGTGGTCATAAATTCTTCTGCACCAGATTTTCCAAAAATACATTTTCGATTCAACTTTTTTACAATTTCAAAATGATTGGCTGTAAACACACAACCATTATTCTTTGCAAACAATTTATTTCACCGGAAGTATGTTTACAGTACGTTTAAATCATACCAACACTGAAAAGTATTGCGACTCACCAGCTTTATCGCTTGAGGAAGCTCCTCAGATGTCTCCCTGTCAGGCACAAGCAGGTACCTTAGTAGAACAACATAACTTCAATCACCTTATCTTTCACACACTAGTTTACTATGACTTTGTCTCACTACAAGTCAACATGGTTGAAGGGAAAGGGTGCTTAAGTAAGCGAGTTAAATTATTTAGTCTTTTATCAGGTCACTTACTTGTAAACAACTTCATGTTTTGTTTTACTTAAATTGTAAGTATGTTGACTTCAGTTTGTAAAAGAACGTACCTACGCATTATTTGAGCTCTATTAGTGCATTGTAATTTTTCTACTTTTTTGTCATCTTATTTCATGTCATCTATTTTAAGATATGGTAAACCGGTCATAATCTGCTAGCACATTAAATGTTTAACTAAATAATAACGTATATTCACTGCACCGTATGTTCCATTATGGTTTCCGTAGAATGGTTGCTCAAAAGGTGTAATTAGTACAGTGATGGTATGTTAGATAAATCATCTCATCTATCTACCACATAATTTCCATGAATGTTTCCGATGTGTTTGTCTGGCTACAACTCTCATGGTTTAAGGGCAAGGGATTAGAAGACTTTACTCATGTAGTCTTACATCAGGTTACTTACTTTAACACAATTCAATGTTGTTGTTGTTTATCTGACATTATGAGTAAACTGAACCGTGATTTACTTTAGCTTGATGTACATACGCATAATCGCAGCTCTTTTTGCACTCATGTAAGTGCATTGTAATTTTCCACTATTTTGTCGTCTGCATTCGTGGTTAAGTTATACGTTCATTATCTGCTAACACGTTTGATTTTAAACAAAATCATATAGTTTATTTATTGTCATGTATGTTCCATTACGGTTTCCGGAGAATAGTTGCACTTAAGTTGTTACAGGTATGCTGATGGTATGTTATATAAAACATCTCATCTATCTTGAATCTTAGCAAATTCTTTGGCTAACACATTGTTGTATACATACACGAAGTAGGACTTAAAATATAACAAGAAATTTAACTTTATTTAATACAATCAAGAACGACATTGTTAAAACATTGATTCATCAGTAACTGTAACAATAATAAGTCAAATTCACCCAATTGCACTTTATGACTGTCAATTATCGCAAGCATATGTATTGTTACTGTGCAATTTGTTTCTTATTTTTTTCAAAGAATACTTCTTTCTGAACATCTGTGACTTGTTATTTATGTATAAGCGAATTTGATAAGTAACAATTTTTTTATATTGTTACATTTCTAGTTTTGTATATAGTAGTTGCTGATTTGTTTTTTTTTCTCTTAAAATATTAGCTTAGAGGCTTAAATTTAACCCTCTCGAGCGTTTTAAATTGTTTGTTTTTGACTCATTGTCAAATTGAAATATTACATATTTGGCGGCAGTTTTTAAGAACCTTGGGTTTCTCATCCATAAATAATTGACACAAATTATCACAATAATGAGACAATGTGTCGTGCGCAACACCAAGACGCCTACCTTCAATTTCAATGTCTTTTTCGGAGGCTAAAGGTTTAGATGGTCTGTTATAGGGAATCATTTGTGCCCGATGTATAACTTTGTTATAGATAAACGGATTTCAATAAGACGATGTGTCATCCGCAACACCCGAATCCATACTTCCAAGGTCAATAGAAAAATGCAAAATATTGATGATTAAATTTGCATGAGGTGGATGTAGGTACGGTTGGAGTTTTGTATATTATCCATAATGGAGTGTCTTTAATTCGTTATGAACTGAAATGATTTAACATATTGTTCGAGTAAAATTCAATGTATTCGGTTTCTTTTAAGCAACACACTTAATATTAAAACTTTCTATACAAAGAAATAAATTGCAACTTGAATCATGTATATATTTCTTTATTTAACTGTAACCCTTGAAGATATTCAAGTATAATCCTTGTACGTTAACACTACTTGCTGTTTTATTTTACAAATACGAGCAATTCAATCTTCATTATTATAGAAAAAAATATTTCGTGCCTAATTTTGTTTTCAAAAATATTTGTGTTATTTTTTAAAATGTTGAGACACAACATGACAAACATAAATACATTTTCTACTTGCTATTCGTTGTCATTTGGAATAAGTTTTGGGATGATTAAATAACAATTAAATAAAAACTAGTATTTTAAGTTATACGCAAATTATGCTTTAGAATCGAATAAATTTTACTTCTTTAGAAACGTCAAGCACTGGTTTTGCATTATTTAGATAATGGTATTGGGGCATGTGAGATGAAGAAAGTAGTGTTAAATGTGAAATTATTGGTCTTAAGTAGCAAAATGTTATCAAAGTAGTATAATGACTTTCTTACAAAATACTGAACCACTATACATATGTAACTGCACTAATTTCCAGAAAGCAACAGTAGCAAAATATGATTTAGGTAATTGGCCATTGAGTATTATTTGGAAACTATAAAAGTATTTGTGGAATAAAAATAAAAGTATTTCTGGAACACATAGGGCCTTTAACATTACGTACAGAAATTTTGACAGAAATATTGGCATAGCAAAACTGTTTATTATAGAAATTAATTGTTAACGAACCTTTCAAAAAGTTTCATTCAGATTTAGACATAGTATATGGGTAATAAAGGTAAATTTCGTAATTACTAAAAGCAAGATTATTACGATTGGCAGAAGTCAGACCGAATTAAAACACTAAATGTCCACAAACGTTCTGATTCCTTCTAAATTACAATGACAAATGCGCTAATTGTCTGTCACAAACCTCAATGGATAAAATCTATATTTGTCGTTTCCGATATTATCTGCATAATAGAACTAAATGAAACTAATTTGTTTCCATGATAACAGTGATGCTTCATCAATTTTATTAACGTGACTTGAATAATAATTCTTAATATTGCGTCGATGATATAAATGAATTTATGTCACAATTCTTTTATAATATTAAAACCCAATCTGAATCAGTTGTTTTTGTTAGAATTCAGCGTTTTGGTTGTAGCATTATAAATTACTGATAATGTGATGTTTTATCTAGTAATGACAAACTGTCATGATGATAACACGCACGAAAAGGGTTCGTATGCAACTCAAACATCATTGTAACTGTTAGCTGCCCATTTTCATTTACTGCACTGCACCACACGTGAAAACAATTGACCAATGGATAGGATATTATAATCGTATCTTATATATTATAATAAAGAGATTATCTAGCTAGTATTTACATCTACTAAAGAAAAAGAGTAGATCAGAAAACAAGTTTAAGTGCATGTGCCAAATACTCTCTAGAAAGGTAGAAACAATTATCAAAGCCATTTTTAAACTGTGTTAACGAAATTGAAACGCCATTTGATATCAAATTTACACATTGACCTGTATAATGTGACTGTTAAATCACAAAATGTTTCATCGAGTTACAAAATTTGTAATTCTCTTACGATGTAATACTTAAAAGCTATGTGAAGTTTTAATGAACTAATGAAAGTTAAAAATCCTATGTTTGTTTTTAAAAATGGTAGATCTATCATCTGCTTTGTTTTCCTTTCATTTTTTAATGGCTAAGTATAGCATACTTGAAAGATTATTATCTGTTCCATGCCGCGGAGCATTCGTAAGAAAATTTAGATTTGCGCCAAAGTCTGCGGTTGCATTTTAACTGCTCATCATTCATGTGAAAATTTAAAATCAATTTTGATTTATTCTCTTGTATCATACAGACATTACTTGGAGATAACATTACAGTGTGTTTGACAGATGAATTTTTCAGATATAATATACATTAAACATTGATAGATGACTAACATACGGATAATATTTAAATACTCACAATTCTATTTTAATTGTATTTTTATTGTATTTGTTCATACTGAAACAATTTTTATGTATACCCCATATAGAAACATTTAAACAGAAAGTATTCTCCTAGTGACAAGTGAAGCAGGTTAAATATTGACATACATAAATGAAGTAACACAGGCTGACATATTACGACAAACACTACTGGGAATAAATAATGATCGTCCTTGGTAAAGCAGTTACCACATTGCTATATTACAAATATCTTAACTTAATGAGTTAATCCGTTAAATGGATTGCTATTTCTTTTATTCTGCTATAATTTCAATATCAAACTTTTGTCTGTTTCATGAGACGATTTAAAGCAAACACAATTGGAAGGAGTTAGTAAAATAGGTTTTGTTTTTAACATTTCTGCCCTGATATCTTAACTTCAATACAACTGCAATACTTAGTACTTTTCTTTAAATGTTTCAGATGTAAAGATATTTTGCATGATGTCATATGTATAAATAAAATAAATGTAGAAAAAGTGTGTACATTTGAAAATTAACTTAAATGCCGTATTAAATTTATTCTTGTATCAAAGGGTATATTCATGTAGTATCAGCTGATAAAATCGCCGAAGCTCCTTGCCGATATTGCACGGTATGTTTAATTTACGTTTTTGCACCATATTAGCAAAACAGAATGTGTTTCTGATTTTTAAAGTATGTGATTCTTCAAAAATATTAAGAAATTATATGTTTACCTAAAATCCTACTATTATTCATAATATGATATTATTTTTGGATAAATGAATTATTCTTATTATTTCATCCTGCCAATAAGAAAAAAAAAGTAAAATTGTCAATTTCAGATTCTGTTGAATTATCTACTGCTAATATTTCACGTGAAGAGTTTCAGAAGATATCTTCGTAGTAACTGACTAAAAACATTTGTTTCTTTGCAGATAGATGGGTGAACTTCCATCATACCTGCAAAAGATATTTTAAAGTCCAATAATAGTATATTTTTTACTTTACTTTAATTAATGATTATGATATATGAATATATCAAATATAATATATATATTAATGTTTTCTTTAAGTTGACAGTATATGTTTAAGTTCAAGAGCACTGTATATTCGTACTATATTTTGCTTGGAGTACATAGTAATTACTGATGCTATATATATACAAAACATCGGCTATCGAGAACACATAGTAATTACTGGTAGTATATGTATATGTGAACTTTCAATCAACAACATGGCCAATTATCCTTCGTAGAAAAATCAATCATGAAAACAAGCACAATGTCAGTTCAGTAAGAGAATGGGATCCAATGAAGTTCCTTTGTTATTATTCCTATTTTACATGTATACATTGAGTTATTATTTGTGCATGTAAGCAATTTATTATATTTTCATGATATGGACAGTACTTTGTAATGATATGTTCTAGTAACGCGTAAAAAATTAAGCCTTTCTAAATATAAGGAATCATTGAGTTTCTTCAATGATTTGCATTTGGCAAGTAAAGAAAATAAACTTTTTGTAAAACAAACAACAATCCCGGCAGTTCATAAATTCTGTTTAAAGAAATAAAAATCTTTTGAAAAATTAAGAACATTCCCGGCAGTTGTTAGCTTCTGTTAAAACACATCGTGAACTAACAAATTTATGTATGCTTTAATGGGAAGAAGGACTAGTCTTTAATTATTTTGATAATTAATACCTATATTAGTTATATTATTAAATTAAACCCTTTTTTCTTTCCACGAGGAATCTGAGAGATAAATAAATAATAAAAAGAAATAATAAATAAGAAAAGTTAACTCTTCTTGGGTTTGAACCCTCGCCCTTTAGTTCCAATGCACTTGTCAATAATTCTAGCCTAAATAGATACTCTTCAAAGCGGAGGTAGTGCATTATGGGGATCTTACCTTTGCGCCTTTCTCAAAGTACTCTCCACGAACTTGACACACTTCCTGTGACATTTCACCCAAGTGTCAAACACATGTTGGAGCCAGTCTTAAGATATCCTTCTATTAAAGGATACGTATTTTTTTCAGTGCAAAATTAGTATTAATATTCAGTAGGATAGTTTATTTACATAATAAGAACCATAAAACTTTTATTTATATTTCTACGTTGTGAAATAATAAAAGTTGTTTGTAAGAAGAGATATTTCATGTTTTATGTTTATGTTTTTCTGTTTGTTGCCCACGCATATTTATGTGAGATTTTGTAATGTCATTTATTACAGAAATGAACATTTGGCATTTGTTATTATATTCTTATTTATGTCCGTAAAAGAGTGAAACAATAAGTAAGTAAAATGAAATGAAAGCGCTATCATATTAAATGTAATTGCTCATACGGACTTTGGTTGACTTCATTTAATGTTTCGAATAATACCATGAACAGATAAAATAAATCGGAACATTTTTATTGTTAGAATATACGAGGTGTTGTATTGCATATAAATCTGGGAAAGGATGATGCAGATCATAATAAGACATCTGGTGCTCTTATTATATGAACTTGATAGAGTGTTCAGAAAATAATGATTTTAAAAATTAAAATTGCCGATATGAGTACAAAAAAAATGGATATTGTCAAAGATAATTATCATTTGTATTCTTAAATGGTAACATACTAGTAATCACATCAGTTAAGAAATCGTGTAATAAATATGCATAAAATTAACATCTTAAAAATTCAATTCAATTAAAAATGATTATTCTTAAGATCATTTAATAAGATCAAAATAATAGAAGTTTAATTGAGCTCATATAATGGTATCTTTGTTTTGGTAGGCTTACGCTTGCTTTACTTTTATCAAAGTCGTTGATTGACAGTAGCTCACCATTGAGACACACATTTCCATTTACCGATAGTTTACATACGGAGTGGGTTAATATGATATGAAATGCAATATGAAGTATGTTTTCAAATTAAGCTCGTGATACTTGTGTTTGTGTTAAATATGTTTTGCTTAAAAATCTGATATCAAATAATATCAAAATCGTGTGTATAAGGAACAGATTAAGAATTTAAAATTTACATTACACATTTCAAAAAAATACCTTCACGAAAATATTGCTGGCAAACGCTCTGTTGAAAAGCGCTGAAATACACACCCACATATAAGCTGGAGCAAAACATAAAAAAAAATGTTATAAATGTTTACAATAATATTTGTAAAATTTATATGGAGATGGATACATTAATTCAAAAATGGTAACGAATCAATTAAAGATGGCTGTAAGTCTAAAAAAACGCCCCATATCAATGTTGACTTTTTTCATTTTGTTAACAAATATGTTAACATTTAATGATGATTATGATATGTTTAGGAAAATAAAAATTACACTTATGGGTAAAAAAATGAGTTTTCTTCGTGTTTTATGTTAAGTCATATTTGATTTACCTCAACTTATTCACCTTTGAAGTCGATTGTAATAAAATGGAGTAGAATATGAAAATTAAGTATGTCAATAATAATAACTAAATGGTAATAATAATCATGACTGGATTGCTTTCGTAATGCATATTTTTTAAAGTCTGACCACGATTTATAATGTTTATTTCTGTCCTTCAATATAAAAGAGGAATAAATTGACAAATACACACCAAATCATTTAATATGGTCTCTTATTATTTTATTATATTAATGTTTACATTCTTACATTTAGTGATGCAAACATAACACTATTTAAACAAATATAATAGTAACTGAGAAATGTTTGTATTATCTCGTGAACTGACCTGATCAAATCTAATATGTGACTTTCAAATTCTCACTTTTGCAGTAATACCTCTCATCTCTCATCATAATTCACCTAATACAGGGATTATGGGCATAGTATGACTGCTTAAACAAGGGATCCTGGCAATAGTAGTATAATCATATTCTAATTAATAATTCGAGGTCATTGAAAACAACGACAGTCATCTTTTAAGACGTTGATGCATTTTGTTTTGCCTTAGTTCAGAAACTTTTAATATAATTTAATTTAATTTCCTCAATATCTTATGCTTTTATTTCATCTCTTAACACTTTAGTTATATTTGGCGGTAATAATGCTGCATATTAAGTTAAATAAAATCCATTTTAAGCACTCCTACATATTTCAATCTCCATAAATCAGTTTTATCAAGTTCAATTTCCTTCTGTTTGGTTTTAATATCTTTAAAATCGATGGAGAATTATTCTTTTCTCGTATTTTGTGCAGTGATAGCTATTCAATTAATGATGCGGCGACACGTGGGTGACATAAAACAAACAAAAAGAGAATATATAAATATTCTGTAGCACGCGTTTTATGACTATTGACTTTAGTGTATGCATTGCGTGTTGTTCCAAAACAAAAGTAATATTCAATCTTATTTTAGAATTAAGATCATTGATGTTGTTCGTAATGTGTATCTTTAAATACATATCATTACATCGAATTAAAATGATTATTTCACATTAAATGTAACATTTCTAAATAAATACATAGTTAACTATATCGGAGCTATTTTGCACATTTTTTCAATCTCATACTGATGTAGAAAGCTACCATTTATCTTGATTTAAACTTTTCTTTTACATATATTTTACCCTGATAAGAAAACATGCAATCTGAGTAAACAAGTCGATATATTGCCACATGCTCTAAATGTTCCTTCCTACTTCATAAAATAATTAATTTATGACTAGTTATTTTGCTGATATTTTACTGTTTGCTGCTGCTTCCAGTACATTTTTAAGGATAGTTCAGAATTGTAACAAGTTACAAATGTCATGTGGTCGATATTCGTGTTTTTGAATATCGTTTTCATGTTATCCATTGTGGTTGTCCTTGTAGTTGTATGTATATAATTTCTTGGTATGTTGTCCTGTTTAAGTCAGAATACAATCCATTATCCAATATCAATTCCTATAAGTCATTCCATTTCAATCATCTCATTAGTAACAACTAATTTTCTCAATAATTTCATTGAATATACTTTTTGCATTGCGGCCTCAGTTTTTAACAAACTTCCCGAAAATCCATCTCACGCAGGCTGCACTTTGATATAGAATGATTTCTATTGGTTGCGCGCAGAGAATTGTTGTCTTCTTTATTTATTTATTTTATAAGGCGTATGTTATTGTCCTTACAGGTAATTGTTGTTATTCTTATGTTTCATTATCAAGGCATATTTTCCATTGATGCGTTTAATGTATTTCCGGATCTGTTATTATGCACCTTTGAATTATAGAATATTTCTCTTGTTTGCCGCCAGAATTTGTTATCTTTGTTTATTTATTTATCAAGCGACGTATGTTTTATGTCCTTACATGGCATAACAGACCATTCATACATTTGAAAAGGACCTAAATCACGACATTGGTGGCTCCAGTGTGATTTTTATGTTTGGATTTGGTATTTTTATGTACGGAATTTATTTTCGAAATTACAACAGAACACACGACGTGATAAGTGGAATTCCCGACTACAGCCAAGTCAGAACGGCTTTTTATATTTCTGTTTACTTCGTGATCGGGTAACTCCCGAGGATTCCATCAAAACAAACAAAAGTATTCAACTATTTATTCTTCTATTATTTTAAAGAGCTTCTAATCATTTAATTAATATTAAAGGTAGCCTAATTCTTATTCTATATATCAAACGTTTGGATCATTCAACCTTTCTTCGGTTACCATTGTAGACGACAACAATATATTCTGTGACTTTGAAGCATTTGGTAAACAAACATTTGTAAATTTCTGTTAATCAGTGTTTACATGATTTTTGATAGAGTGTCTTATTTGATGTTAATTGAGTATCAAGTGCATTTATATTATTATTTTGTATAATGTAGATCTGGGTTTGATTTTTCATTTAATCTATATTGAGTGTGTAAAATGCTTAATTCACGATCTACATGTGAATATTATCAAATTTGTTTTGAAACATAGATATACATGTATAATACTTTGATTTTGTATATGTTTCAGGTTGAATTCCATCAATAGCCTTGTACTGTCAGCGCTTCTGTGAATTATGTGGATTTTTATCTCTAGTTGGCTCGCAAGATGATACAGTTCACGAACATTGTAGACACAGTCATTCTAACTATCAGGGTCGTGTTGGTGAAGCTAACACGTTCTGTCTCTTTGTATCTTTCATTCTTGGTCTGAATAGACTATGTATTATTACATCCTGTCCTCTAGTTTGAATTATTTCCATCCATCTGTATTGTGTCCATGTTACAGTAATATTAATCGCTATATTACCGGCCAGATAGTTATATATCCTATACACTGAAATTATTTCATTATATCCCTATCCTGATAACTTTTGTTACTGATTACTTACTGGTATCTATTCTTATTATGATAAGTATTTAAAGCAAGGAACTTGCTTAATGGAATTTTTGCACCTGAAGTAAGCTCATGACGATTGAATAGTTTAGGACCATTATTATACAGAAAGATGCATTGTAGTGGTTTGACTTGTGGTATATATATAATACAAGAATACAAGTAGGTTGAATAATTTATTTCTGGTTAGAAATAAATTGTTCAACCCGGGCAGTTTAAAATCAACATTATATTGCTAAGAGAGCTATATATTTTAAATATACATTCAATTTGAATGGCTGCGATCGGTACAGTAAGCCGGTAAATACGATTTGAAGTGAAATATTTGTTCTTTACTTAGAATAAATTTTCATTTTTAAACTTCTCTTCCCGCTGATTTATATTTTTATAACACAGTCTGTTTAGAAACGACACGACATTCCTTCTTTCTTTCATTTTCGAATAGCTGGAAGTGGATTTGGTGTAAGTGAGATTATTTTTCTTTATGAATTATTCTCATATAATCTCAGAACTAACCTATATATACAGATGCAAGTCAGTTGTTGCACAACTCCCGTGAGAACTAATTTGCGGTTCTACTACTCATTACTTTCTTCTTAGTCTGTGATAAGGCCATATTTTTTTACTTTAGAACTGAAAAATCAACATCTTAGCATTGACAATAATTGCTCTAAATCAGAAGAAGTGAAACTTTACACAATTTATTTAATTCGGTACTTTGTGTTGTACTCGTTCTCAGTTAGAGTCTGTGCATGGCGCAAAAGTTATATAGTTTCTTGGTGATAACATATGTAAGTAGGTCTTCCGGATTTTTTTTTTTTCTGGAAAATTAGTATAGGTACTAGAGAGAGGAGCAACTGAGAACATTGTTTGCAATACAGAATTCCTGCATATATTTACAGATGAGATTAGAATATATTGCAATTACCACATGAATTCAGTCTTGAAATTATACACATAGCAGTATACGTGAACAACGATGTCTGTGCATTTCACAATACAATTAATAAGACTTGTTACCTGTAACTTGACAATCTTAGGTGTCTGTATAAGTTATTTATTTAGTTAAGTTAAGCACTACTATCTATTCAAGTTGAATTGTAATACTGCTTATAATAGAGACTGAATCATCATGTGTTGATTAGATCTATTGTTACAAATCTTTGTCTAATTTTACCTGACTGTAGTCTGGTACATATAGTTATTCAGCCTGTGATCCTTGAAAATTGCTATTTAATGTATGGTGCACTGTGTGGGCCCATAATTTGAATAAAGTGTGATTGGATTAAATGTTCAAGTCCTTATGTTTTTTTTCTCTGTGAAATAAATGTTTTATTTTATTGTTGTTTCTTTTATTCATCTATATAGACTTTAAACTGGGGTTACACATTTTTTTTTAGTGTATAGGTGTCATCAATTTGGCCATTGAAAGATCGCCTGAATTTTTAAGTCAAGTTCATTTTTAGTTTTGTCCATATCCACTTTTTTTTTGTTTTCCTCCATCAATGGCGGATGGTAAACGCAGGTCCTTTAGACTAATTCAGATGCAGATCTTGAATTTTTTGACTAGACAGTTACAGAAATGCTGGTAAGGGGTTCAGGAGGTTAATGCAATGGCAAGTAAACTAATACAGTACACGCATGTCATACAATTTGATTGTTACACCCATACTGAGAGTCCTGAAAATTATCAGGTAATGAACAGGTACACATCCAAGGTTACTTCCCTCCAACCTATTTTAGCCATTCCTCCACCTGCCTAACCCTCAACACATACTTGTCTTCTTGTTGACAAATAGGGACTTGGTACATCCCGTATCCTGAGTTACCTTTTCTTTTCGGAGATGGGAATGACAACTCTCAGATGTTCGAGGATATGGCGGCTATGATGTCATGTGTCATTGGATGAGTCGGTAATTATCTCACCATGTATTATCAGGGAGGCCATTTCGTAAATCTTTGAAAAGGGCAGTGCCGGAGAGGTGGTTCTTTTGCATTTAGGTGAAAAGCAACCGTTCTTCCTGAGAATCTTGATGAGTTAAGATATGGCATTTAATGTAATGTGTTCATTCAGACTGAAAGGTTGAAGAACAGTTTTTTATAATGAACAGGCAGAAGGTGGATTGAGTCTGGTGCTTGGATTATAGTTTGCGTCTTGGAGAGGTTCCTTAGCAGGATACCATCGGCAATCTGACTAGTTTTCCAAGGTGAGATGTGCCGGGTAAGGTTGTGGTCAGGCCTCCGAGTATATAATAGATGGCTGAAGTAAAGCCTGCTCGATTTCCTTTTTCAAGAAGGACCTCAACTTTCAATACTCTTCGTGAAAGAGTTGAGAGCCATTGAGGAAGAGCTGCGCTTAGTCCAGATTACCATCTCTCTAGCTCTTCACCCAAGCAGGCAACCCTCAGGCCGAAGATTTTTGTTTCCTACTCTTCTAATACCTCCAATGAGTCTGTTCTCTGGCACATGCAAGTTGTGTCACTCACTGTATATAGTACGACTTCTCCTAGGAAATAAAGGGCCCTTTTAAGCAGAGGAAGCATGGAGCTTCAGGCCGTGTCTAGTAGGAGAAGGAACTTCAGGCCTTTGAAAAACAGAGAAGACTTCCACTATCAGGATGTCAAAGCCTCTTGCAGTCGTTAGAACTACAGCTTTCGACCGTACATCGCAGGGCAGATGTAGAGGTCCATACTCCCTCTAATGACTCCTGCTTTCTGACAATTCCTCTGAGGTTGGCTCTTCTAATGAAAATCTGAAGATTCTAAAAATGGTACTTCTACTATACCGCTTTGATAAGATACTTGGTTCTATGATTTCATCTATTGTGAATTTGCATTCTTCAAATCTTTTAAAGCCCCAAGCTGTCCATGTCCACAGTTAGTCAGGATGTTATGTTGTGATATTTCTTCTGCTAATGGTTCTAAGGTATTCCATAGTCTTGGATATTCAGTTTCTTGAATTGTCTTGTTCCTACTCTTCATACTTCACAATCTTTTCAGTCGTCCTAATTTCTGATGTGTTCAGACCGAGTACTCCTGCAGAAGTCCCTTTGACTATAGGGCACCAACATACTGGAACGTGTTTGAAGTCATCAGGAACAGAGCAACATCATCTCCACTTTCAACATCATATCTTCCCTTTGTCTGTATCATTGATCACCAAACCGTAGACTCTTCTTCAAGTCATCAAGACTGTCTTGTGAAGGCCCTTTTGAAACAAACAACACTTGAGGGAAAGGTAGACATATTGGGCAACATTTCACTGGTGTTACATTGAAGTCTAACTGATTCTCTTATTTGATTGGTGCCCTAGATGGTAAGATTACGAACCTGGTACTTGCCTTTTTGCAGAGATTTCCCAGTACGTGTTTGTTAACTTGACTGCCTAGAGGCTAATTAACGATTCATTCCATAGAGATGACTCTTTTGTAACTTAACATGAGTGTCGGGTTGGGGGGTTTATTCGCAAAACCCCAATTGGACCTTCAGAGGGTGTTGCTTGATAAAATCCACAAGCAATTCAGACAAGTCTCTTGATGACCGAATTGGTAATTCTATTCCACTGAACTTACTCTCACAGCAGGTTAAGGCAACTCCTTCTTCAATCAGTGAAACATATTTTTCTCATCTGGCCTACTGATCTTGAAACCTTGACTTGGTCAGAACTGAAACAACTGTCTATCCCACACCTTTTAAAGACCTTAGTTTCGGGCCGAATACCACAGGGATGTTTGAGGAGGTACGTGAACATTGTACGAAGACAGATGAATTTCGGCAGGAGCGATCCGTGAGTCCAAAGAGTCCTTTTCTCTAATGTTGGTTAGTAAGAAAGAGGAACGGGTCTTTGCGTTTTTGCATCGTAATTACCGGAAACTGAACAACCGACAATCAAGGATGCTTATGCCTCCTTCCTCGCATCGACGAAAACTATAAGGAGTTCCTCACACGGTTCTCACTATTTTCTTCTAAACTCGAACCTAGCGCTCAGGTTATCGGGCAGGTCCCAGTCAATGAATCCTGATGAAGGCAAAAGACGTGCCCTTTGTGTTGGCCTCTTCGTATTTTTCAAAATTTGATGCAACAAGAATGGGCTTTTGGTCTTGAGAGAGATGCCCTGCACACGTTTCAGCGTCTGATGGAGCGTTGTATGGGCGAACTTCACCTTCGTGACTGATTTGATTTACGTCTCGATGACATTACTGAGAAAATTGCAGCCTGACCCGTGACTCGAAAACCCGGGATGCCTCGGAATACCAGTTCCGCGCGGCCTCTACCGTGAGCTATCCGGTCCCGCTTACACATCTTCTCTCCCTAAATTAGTTGAACAGGTTCTGAACGTGACATTATATCTTCGTGATTCTATGATACTGCATTTCCGTTCGCCTTCAAGTTCTGTCTTTCAACGTGTCTGTAGATGCACAATCTTAAACTTAAACGGGTCCAAGTGTGAATTCTTTTAGCCGCCAAGTCAGTAGTTGGGTCCAGCATTGTTAGTGCTTGATGGTGTGACAGAACAGATCCTGAAGAGATTGAAAGCACTCAAGTACATATCCTGGACCTACTTGCCTAAGGGAGTTGCGCTAGCTTTTTAGGGTTTTTTCGAGGGTAATTAAGGAGCGTTCATTGTAAAGTCCTAAAGCGCACCAGATCGCCCAAAAACCTTTGAATGAACCTTCTTTATTGGTTATTCCCCACCTGAAAAGTTCTTCTAAGGAAATTCTAAAAGTTCCTTTAATTGGGGTCAACAGATCAGCAGAATTGCCTTTTGTTTCCTTGATAGATAAAACTTCTTTTCCCTCAGTTCCTTAAGAGCTTTGCTGACTACAAAAAACCAATTCATTCTTAAGTTATGCCAGTACTAGCGTTTTTGGGAGCGGGTTCTTTGACCAGTTGGTGGCTCGATGGTAAGGAGCATGTTATTTCTATGCCAGTAGCGGTGGTTGAGAGCACGAGAAAGACATATCCTGCTCAAAACTAGGAGTTTCTTGGCTCTTAAGGTGGTCTGGGTCTGGTGATAAGCTTTCCATGATAACCGTCTATGGTATTCTGTGAAGTTAGAACCAAGAAATACCCCCAACCTTACCTATGTGTTTCATCTGCCAAGCTTGATGCTGACCAGTCAACATGTGGTTATCTTCCTTGTCTTGTCGTATCACATCGAAACTTGCGGTAACAGAAGCTGTAATGATGAGAAACATCGAACGGATGCACGATACCTTTCTAGAATTCCTTCAGCTCTCTCTTCCTGATTCTAGACATTCCCTTTCAGAGCTGCAAGGCTCTTTGTTTCTCAATCTAAGGTCCAGTCAACTTCAGCAGCTGTTGAAGTATTTCTTTTAACCAAACGTTCTTTCTCTTATGCAAAGAGATATCGAAGGTCGGAAGCAGCCTTAAGTATTGATTTGGAAGACGAAGGACAGCAAGATGATCCAACTTCCTACCCGTTTAGTTCAACTCTTGAACATCGGTCATAGGTTTATTATCTGAACGCCAAAAGTCACAGAAACGGCGCAAAGGTCGATCGTTTCTGAAGGAATGGAGCAACCTTTAACTTTAAGGAGTTCAATTCTTTAACCGCTAAAAGGTACTTTCAAATGGTTATCGGTCTGTTACTCAGCTTGTTCTCCCTGAAATCTATATGCTGAGTTTAGCTTTCCACGGGTTTGGCATGATGGAGGCAGCGACATCAAGGATATGTACAAGAACGATTGTCCGTTGTTCCCGTTCACGTTTCCTTTTGGCCCTCAAGTTTTAGAAGCAGTATTCGAACACAGGGGTTCGTAAAACTGCCCCAGATGTAATCCGGGAGAAAGTCATTGAGGATAAAACGACTGCTAAGCTAAATCCATTCAAGTCGAGATTATCCAAATCGGAAAATGGGTCCTGTAAATGGGATTTTCTTTCTCTGGAGATGGTCTCGGCGTGGTTCATGGAAGAATATTCTTGATCATTTACTCGATTCACTTTCACTAATCGTTTTGCTCAGGCGCTATCCCTGCCAAGAACCAATAACTGCACATAACTACCGCTAAACTTCTCTTTGAAAATTTTTGTTTGTCACTATGGTTTTCCTAGTCGGTTCCATAGTGATCAAGGACGAAAATTTTGAAAGCGAAGTTATCCGGGAGTTGTGCAAGTTGGCCAATATTGACAAGACCAGGACTACTCCGTATCATCCACAGGGTAATGGGATGCCTGAGCGCTTTAACGAAACCCTCTTGAATATGTTGGGGACCCTGGAAGATGACAAGAAGGTCAATTGGAAGTCTCATGTTCCCGCTCTTGTCCATGCCTATAACTCTACTCCCCATTCTCTACTGGTTATTTCCCCACCTTTCTCATGTTTGGTCGCCACCCTAGGCTTGCCAATAATCGGATGCGTTTCTTGGCATCGAACCAGACAAATCTCTCCTGTAAAGGACAATTCTTATGTCTCCGGTCTCCAGAGCAGACTCAAATTTGCATATTCTTTGCACTCCGAGAGGCCAAGAAACAAGGCAAGAAACATAAAAGGTACTGAATGACCTCCGTGTGAGAGAAGCGGAATTGAAGCCCGGGGATCGAGTAACTGGTCCGAAATGTAGGTGTTAGGGAAAATCCAAACTTGCCGATAGATGGGAGAAAGATGTATACACCATTCTCAGCCAGCCCACCTCTGGAATTCCCATCTATGAGGTGAAGAAGGAAAGCAGCAAGGACAGGTCCAGGGTTTTGCAGCAGGAACCTTTTACTTCCCTTTATGGGGATGCCGTTTGTGCAAAAAACAACTGAGTCCTTATACAAGCCCGCTTCCTCTGACTTACATTCGGATCAAGAACTCGTTCTCCAGTCCCTCCTCTGATGATTCCATTACAGCTCCGTTAGATTCCAATACCTCACTTACATCAAGTCTATCTAATATTTCACAAAGCAATTCTGCCACAATACATGATTCTAACAATTGTATGTCAACTTCTTTTACAGGAACATCAAACAGCAAACAAGATGTCACATCAACAACTCAAACTTCTTATTCTGTTCCAAATAAACCATATCATTCTGTTACAGGTTCAAAATATGTTATTCCTACACTGAGAAATCCATCTAAGGACAACAACAACAACTTACAGAGGCAGAAACGTACAAGAAAGAAACCCGGATGGATGCTTAATGATAACTGGAAATTAGATTAACGCTTTTTCTTTTCTATATAGTTTAGGTGTGTTTCAACTTTGAAGTTAGGCGTTGCTTAGTACCTGATGTGTTTCGTTTTATGTTTTATACCATGTACCATATATTTTACCTTGATAATTTATAAATGTACTTTACAGTACTTTAAAAATAAAGGATTTATTGTTGAGAGTGCACCTCTTTCAATGAATTCACAGTTCTAACTGATAAATTAAAATTTTGTTTCCGCGTGACATATATTTTTCGCGATTCGCGGCATACGGTATTTTTTTGTGGAACATGCTTGAGTTTAAGGTATTTTGCCCGGGTATTATATATTTTACTCACAGGTTGTAATTGCCTTCAGTATTTAGATTTAGTTATGTAGTACCTAGTAGTTTAGTTACTTTATGGTCTAAGCTTACTACTTGCAATGTCTGATTCTTCAGCTCTTCCTCTTTAATATTTTATGAATGTCGGGGCGACATTCCCCAAAGTGGGGAAGTATGTCATGTGGTCGATATTCGTGTTTTTGAATATCGTTTTCATGTATCATTTTGTCCTTGTATTTGTATATATATTTTCTTGTATTGTCTGTTTACAGTCCGATATACAATCCATTATCCATATTCATTCCTATATCATTCCATTCATTCATCATCTCATTATAACAACTAATTTCTCATATTTCATTTGACATAATTTGCATGCCGGGCCTCAGTTTTTACAAACTTCCCGGAAAATCCATCTCACGCATGCGCACTTTGATATAAATATTTCTATTGGTTTTGCGCCAGAAATTGTTGTCTTCTTTATTTATTTATTTATCAAGGCGTATGTTTATGTCCTTACAGGTAATTGTGTTATTCATTATGTTTCATTATCATGCATATTTCCATTGATCGTTTATGTATTTCGGATCTGTATTTATGCACTTTGATATAAATATTTCTCTTGGTTTGCGCCAGAAATTGTTTATCTTGTTTATTTATTTATCAAGGCGTATGTTTTATGTCCTTACAGGCATAAACAGACCATTCATACATTTGAAAAGGACCATACGACACAAAGAATTGAAAAAAAAATAGAAATAAAAATGATAGAATTTTTGAGGCATACTGGACCTTTAAAAATGTCATAAGATTATAAAAGAAAACATAATTGTGTTTTGAAAAATCTTTTCATTGACAAACAAAATTGGATGCAACTTTCAAAATAAAATTTACGCTACTAAAATGTAAATTGTTTTTCAGTTCTAAATGCCTGTTAGAAGCCTTTCACTACTTTCTTTATCTGTGTCTTTCAGGTTTTCCAACTTACTGCTTGAAAACTATTAGATTCTCTCTAAATTCCTCTTATCTAACATAGATTTTAAATCATTATTTTTTCCTTTTACTTTAAGCTTTTTACGATTTAATTCTTTTAGCAACTTTTTTGCACATTCTTTTACACTTTTGCAATATATATTTATTGATGTTATGCAATAAAACTTTTGAAGTTTCGCTCACGAGAGGTAAGGTTGAGTAAACAAAATGAATACCACTTTGCATATTGTAAGTTACTTACCGTAAGTCTTCTCCAGCGTTACTTGAGGTGACCGTTCGTGAGTTTAAGTCGTATTGAGATTAAGTATCGTTTCTGAATACGGGCCAAAGACTTGAACAAGTCAATTATTTTTGAGCCGTGTGTATTAATAACTCTATCCAATGATTTTCGCTCACAAGTGTGTATCAGGCATATAACTGTCATCGTTCAAAAAGTCAATAATATGATCACACACGATATAATCCTTTTTTAACCCTACACGTGCTTTCCAGTCACCTACAAAATATTTTTCTTTTCTATCCATGTCTAGGCCAAAACGGTTTTGATCAAATTTAACCCAAATATTTGCATATCATGGTATGTTTTAACAACAGAAGTGTCCATTGTAAACACTATTTTATACAGGCAACAATTCCAAAGCAACGCTTTGATTTTTTGTGTTGAAATTTTCTAATAAATGTTTAATCAAGTATAACCAATTAAAATGACTTGTGTATGCTTGTTTAGGATACTGAACGTTAATTACCCTTGTTCTACTTTATTTTCAAATACAATTGGTTATTAGCAACTGCTTGATATTACTTCGTCCACACACGGAAACACTCCAGCTATTACATGTTCTCGTCGGAAGACTTACCCATTTGCACATAATATTTTCTGCGAAACAATTACATATATTTGGAAATAGCAATTTATTTAAAAATCCCCCAATATACCCAGCTGACAATGCCTGTTATCCTAAAATCTATACATATTAGAATCAATTATTCAGAAAGATAAGAAACATATTACAACATTTCGCAGCGCTTGACACTTGTAGTTTACATTTATTTTTCTCCTGGTTACTGGCCTCCAAAACTAAATTCCTGAAAGACTGCACAAATCTTCTTTGATTCTGTGGAAAAACAGCATTAAAGTACATTTGGTCCCAAGGTATTTCTATTTGCAGATTTTGATCATGGTGCTAAATCACTTTTATTGAATAAATTTCCTCCCAATTCGGATTTAACATCTTTGAAATTGCAGATTACAAATTCCCAAATCGTATTTTGTGAACGGTATTTGTTTTAATTAGTAATGTTGCAACAGGTTTGTAACATAACTAGTGGTAAAGATTAAGAGTATTAGCTTTAAAACATAAAATGAGTCTCATTATTATATCTTGTGAAAATAAATCATTTTTGATTGACAAAATACAAAAATAATATTGCGTTCGAACATTTCCGTGTTTCCGGAACCTGCTGGAACCAAAGAACAGCTAATTATATGTAAAAGTATTTATCAAATTTAATTTTGCGGATACATTTTTCCGAAGAGTTGTTCAAATTAAATTCCCAACCAACAATTATTATTGAATTGTCCGTGATAATTGTTTTCCAGTAGAATATGAGCTTGAAAAGATTTCGTGAGTTCACATTATCTAGTTTCACATGCATAGGCCACGCAAGTAATGAAGTAATAATGGTGTATTAATGTAACAATAACAAATATTTAGTGTAAATAATAGATCATTATAAATGTAGTATATTGTTTTCCTCTTTTATAACATTGTTTTACTTTATTTGCGATCGTTGAATTGTTTAACGAAGTTTAATTTAACATACATTAAATTAAGAAATATTTTGTTTGCTTTTCGTTTTAAGTAAAACAGATTTAAAGATTCAAATTGCTAAGCAATTGCAAAAACAGTGAAATCAGAATACTTCAAGTAAAACAGCCATTAAGATACACGTTTGTTTGGAATAAAACAAATTTATCATGCCATGCTTGGTTTCTTTATATTCTCTGATTTCATTATTGCATGTTTCACAGAAAGGTGAGGTCTAGCTCATATCTTTTTAATATGTGACAATATCTTTTACCAAAATATAGATGTCGTGTTATCTGAGTAATAGACGTATAATGTTTCGCTGGTCTATCCTTGACATCCTTGACAAAATGTTGTGAAAACGTGATTCCTTTTGCAAAATAAATAAAAATTTCATTTACAATTACGGTATGTTTTTGGTTTTCTATTTACACCAAGAAAAAAGTAATTAATAATCAAAAGGATTGAGATCATTGTTATGTCATTGATTCTTAGTCTCATTTATCATCATTACTATCTTTCTGATCAGTTTCAAATTTTATTTTCATGGAAATTAATGACATTATTACGCCCCCAAACAGTAAATTTATTCTAGACGACTTTAATTTTCAATTCCATTGTTTTGTGAAATAATTTCCATTTAACGCACCTCATTCTGGGGTATTTCGAGATTTTAATCACTGTTAATCACGTTTTTCTATTGTTTGTCGTAATGTGTTTGAAACCACAGGAAAGAAATTTGGGAAGGGATCTCTGTAGAGTGATAGATTTTTAATTAGTAATAAAGCGTTCGTGAAACATGGTCTCGATGAATAGTGGAAGTTAGGAACAATTATTTTGAGTATATGTACATGTGTATTTAAAAAGTGTCTTTAGTAAATTAAGAAATTCTAAAACAAAAGCGAAGAAGTAAGTAACATTACTGATTTTAAAAAAGAAATGATTGATTTTTGTTGGTCGGTGTATTCAAAATAGTGGGGTTATTTGTATATTGTAAAACTTAAAAATATGACTAATTACTTAAACGACAGTTACATACTATGGTATTGAATTCATGTGTGCTGCTGTACTGTATGTCACATATGTGTTAAGGTCGTTAGTATCTGTGAGACCGGACAGTCAACATTGCTTTTCCTTGTTGACCTTGTTTCTCATATTCTAATTGTAGGAAGTAACCAACCAACGAAGCCAGTAAACATGCTTTAGAGTCTAACTTGTATACAATAGTTCAGAGAAAAATTTCATTCAATGAATAATTGGTATTTTATAACTCTAACAAAAATTTAAAGCACACAGAAATAGAAATAAATAAGAGAAAAAAAATCAAATTAAATATGATTGGATTTATTTTATTTTTCAGTTTTTAACACTAAAGGGTTGCATAATTGATCTCAAATAACGGAACAAATCATAATACTTAAATGAAGATTATTCTAAAGATGTTCATAGCGCTCGGCATCTGCTATTGTGAGTATATAAACGAATAATTGAAATAAGTGGAAAAGGGTTCAGTTTAACATACTTGAACATTTCACTTTCATGATTGCAAATTATACCATTAAAAGTCATATGTTGATCATCGGCCCAAAGGAAACATGCCAACATCCTTTACCCGTCTACCCATCATGGATTTACCCGTCTGCCAAACCTCATGCTCTCATTTATGAGCATAGAGTTATTAACAGCAAACCGACTATAGTAGTGGCCGGGTGTGGAAAGGCAGATCTCATCTAACCCCCGATCGGGGAGGGTGACGATTCTGAAATTATATATTAAGGAACTACATGCCAAATGAGGAATCTCCTTTGTGAATATTATTTTCATTTTCAGTGAGGACACAAGGCGTGGGTTCAAACTCTAGAAAAGGCATTTCTTTCAATTTTTGCCTTCTTGTTTTCTTTTTTGTTTGGCCAGATTGTGATTTGTTTTCCTATTTCTATATGAATTCTGAAATTAAGAAAATATATTTTTTTATGCATATATTTTACTGTGAATTGCGTGAAATGGGATAGGATAACAACTTAAAATTAATATAATTTGAAATCGTCATGGTAAACTTTCGTTATATTTTTCACAAATGTTTATATTTGTATTAATATTATCATATTTTGATCGCATTTTTTCTGTCTAACAGGTTTTTCTTTAACGCCCAATTCTTATTTGAATTAAAATAACCTGTCTTAATAAACCAAAAATAAAATATTTTTACAAGCATTTGTCATGGGGGGTTGTATTCATTAAAAAAACTATGGTTCTTTATAAGTACTTTTCAACTAAGAAAAATATGAAACAAGAAAAACTTTTCTTCAGATAATGAAACTATGAACTATGCTTGTTATTGTTGTAGTTGTTGTTGTTGTTGTTGTTGTTGTATAAAAATGATACAAACATTATACTTCAATTGTCAATATCTTTCAAACAAGATGAAAAACTTTTGTAATTTTCTGTATTTATGTCCAGAATATAGTATTACAGTTTCTTAATATAAAGTTTTAAATGTCATTTGAAAAAAAGTGTTAATTATACATCTAATACTTTAAATAAGTAACGAAGTGACATGTCCGTGAGAAATTGCTCAAAGCAGACAACGCTTTTAAAAATTAATTGAAAAATACTAATAACCTGCCTGACTGTCGAATGAAAACCGAAGAAATTATTGATTTAAAGAAATCTAAGTTACCATAATCATAATTAACATTGCTAGGTAAGATAAAAGAATTAACAAGCTATTAAACGCAGCTGATGGTAACAATTGATAACAAACTCGAAAAATGAACAATTTTAATTGATTCTAGAGAACAGGTCATCTTTTTAACTTTTCTTGTCCTCTCTTATCCCTTCTTGTGAGGTTCACCATTGGGAACCACATCTGTGTCTCGGTCGTTAGATAGTGTCTTTGTGACTCCCAAACCTTGTTTTACTAAATTCTCAAAGACGATTAGTTATTAGCATTTGCTTGTTATAAAGCGTCCACGGAAACATACCAGCTGTTTTATGTTGTCGTCTGAAAATTAACCCGTTTGGACTAAACTTTTACTTCGAAACACAAAAATATATTTGGAAATAGCAAATTTATTTAATTGACACAAATCCCCCCCCCCCCACCATCTCAGGCTTACATTGCTTGCAATCCTAAAAACTAAAGTTATAAGAATCACTTTTTAGTAGGATAAGATATATATAACAGCATTTCACAGCGCTTAACACTGGTAGTTGACAACATAAATATAGCTTGTTTATATTTCTTTCAAATTTCGATTTTCTATACCTCCTGGTTTTAAAGATATATTGGCCTCCAAAAATAAAATCCTAAAAGACTACACAAATCTACTTTGATTCTCTGGAGAAAACAGCATTAAAGCACATTTGGTCCCAAGGTACTTCGTCTTGCAGATTTTGATTGCGGTGCTAAATCACTTTTATTAAATAAATTTCCTCCCAATTCGGATTAAACTTCTTTGAAATTGCAGATTACAAAGTCCCCAGTCGTATTATGTGAACCGATATTTTAATTAGCAATGAGGCGATATAGTAGTAACATAACTAGCGTTGAAGTCTGTTAAACATAAACGGGGTCTCATTATTATATCTAGTCAAAATAAATCATTTTCGATTGACGAAATATCAAGATAAATATTTTGCATTCATCGACAAGCCTTAGTTATATGTGGAACATAATAAAGGACTATTTGTATATATTACGTTCGAACATTTCCGCGCTGAAAGTCGAGGGAAAACTCCAAGTTTAATATTTTTAGGCCTGTCAAACATGTCACAACATGGATACAAATTAATGCAATAAAAGTTAAAAAAGAAAATGAAACTTAAATGCATATTGTCCGCTTATGCCTATCCAAATTTGAATTGGGTACTGCTTAAGCAATAAACAAAGATATTAAACAATGCACTGTATCTACTGGACGGTTGCAATCAAAGTAAATGTTTCTTGCTTTGTTTTATCAGTTTGATTTGATCTTTCACTAAATTTACAACAGCAGTTCACTTAATACCTTACATCATTCATTTGATAATGTGTTTTCATTTCACGAAACCTATGAAAGTATTTTCTGTCTCTAGATTGAATATTGTCTAAGCCATACCTATAATTGAGGTTATGGGTCTGTGAGAAATACGATACTATAAACAATTTCACATGAATTCATGTAATCAAATGGAGTGTACAAGATCTTTAGTGTTGATTAATTGCTCTAAACGTTTCTTCTTATTTTATGAAAAAACTATTATATGATGCTTTTTTCCTGATATTTCATATATGTTCCTGCTTTTATTTTATAATTGTGTGATTGGAACTCGGTTTAATAAGAAAATGTAGTTAATCAATTTGTGCACAGTTTTGTGTACCGATTTTTCTTTTCAAATATTTTATGGTGAGAGAAAATGTTCATGCAAATACCTGTACTTATATAATATAATACTGATTTTACCTAGAATGTAGTAACAGTTAATTATCTGTTAAAGTATTGATCAAATTAAATTTTAGGGATAGACATTTCCGAAGAGTTGTTAAAATTGAATTCCTAAATCAAGAGTTATTATTTAAATATGCGTGATAATTGTTTTCCAGTAGAATGTGAGCTTGAAAAGATTTCGTGAGTTTACATTATCTAGGTTCACATGCATAGGCCACGCAAGTAATGAAGTAATAATGGTGTATTAATGTAACAATAACAAATATTAAGTATAAATAATAGATCATTATAAATGTAGTATATATTGTTTTCCTCTTTTATTACATTGTTTTACTTTATTGCGATCGTTGAAATGTTTCACGAAGTTTATATTTAACATAAATTAAAATTTAGAAAAAAATTGTTTGCTTTTCGTTTTAAGGAAAAAAACAGATTTAAAGATTTAAATTGCTAAGCAATTGCAAAAACAGTGAAATCAGAATACTTCAAGTAAAACAGCAATTAAGATACACGTTTGTTTGGAAAAAACAAATTAATTCATGCCATGCTTGGTTTCTTTATTTTTCTCTGATTTCATTATTGCATGTTTTACAGAAAGGTGAGGTCTGCTCATATCTTTTTAATATGTGACAATATCTTTTTACCAGAATATAGAAGTCGTGTTATCTGAGTAATAGACGTATAAATGTTACGCCGGTCTATCCTTGACATCCCGTGACAGAATGTTGTGAAAAACGTGATTCTTTTTTGCAAAATAAATAATAATTTCATTTACAATTACAGTATGTTTTTTGGTTTTCTATTTACACCAAGAAAAAAGTAATTAATAATCAAAAGGATTGAGATCATTGTTATATGTCATTGATTCTTAGTCTCATTAATCATTATTACTATCTTTCTGATCAGTTTCAAATTTTATTTTCATGGAAATTAATGATATTATTACGCCCCCAAACAGTAAATTTATTCTAGACGACTTTAACTTTCAATTCCATTGTTTTGTGAAATAATTCCCATTTAACGCACCTTATTCTGGGGTATTTTCAGATTTTAATCACTGTTAATCACGCTTTTCTATTGTTTGTCGTAATGTGTTTGAAACCACTGGAAAGAAATTTGGGAAGGAATCTCTGTAGAGTGATAGATTTTTAATTAGTAATAAAGCGTTCGTGAAACATTGTGTCGATGACTAGAGGATATTTAGAAGAATTATTTCAAATATAGACATGTGTATTAAAAAAAGTCTCTTTAGTTAGGTAAGAAATTCTAAAACAGAAAGCGAAGACGTAAGTAACATTACTGATTTTAAAAAAGAAATGATTGATTCTTGTTGGTCGGTGTATTCAAAATAGTGGGGTTATTTGTATATTGTAAAACTTAAAAATATGACTAATTACTTAAACGACAGTTACATACTATGGTATTGAATTCATGTGTGCTGCTGTACTGTATGTCACATATGTGTTAAGGTCGTTAGTATCTGTGAGACCGGACAGTCAACATTGCTTTTCCTTGTCGACCTTGTTTCTCATATTCTTATGGTAAAAACAAGTTGTAGGAAGTAACCAACCAACGAAGCCCGTAAACATTTTTAAGACTCTAACTTGTATACAATAGATCAGAGAAAAATTTCAATGAAAAATGGGTATATTATAATTCTATCAGAAATTAATTAAAGCAGGTCCTTCGATAACACAGAAATGGAAATGTATAAGAGAAAATACTAAATTAAATACGATTGAATTGATTTTATTGTTCAGTTTTCAAAACTAAAGGTTGCGGCATTATTGATCTCGAATAACGAAACAAATCATAATACTTTAATGAACATTGTTCTAAAGATGTTCAAAACGCTCGGCACCTGCTGTTGTGAGTATATAAAAACGTTTTAATTTTTTTTAAGAAATAATTTTTTATCCCTTGTCTCTAAAGTATTATAAAGTTGCAAACTCGTTTTTCTTTCTGGGAACTACATGTGAATCTAACTTAAGCCATCTTAGCCTTCTTGCAGGTTATGATCTAGATAAATCATTTCGATAAGTCAATGTCCTCCCTTACTGGATATAACATATTAGAAGAGCAGAGTACAAATTCCTCTCATATTTTGTGAAGCGGAAGTTTTATTTAAATCAGAAAAGATGTGGTATATTGGTGATTGATTTAATCGGAGTCGTGAAGCTAAGGAGAATGTCTTTATTGCAAAACACTCAAATAAATAACAATTTCATTTTTTTTCTTGACTGATAGAAGAATATTTCATTATCAGTCATGGTTGAATATTTTTTTCAAAAGGTGATAATCTCTAACACTTTTACATACATCATGAATTAAGAAGATTCAACGATGTTAAGAGAACGCAAACTTAACTACTTAAAACAATTGTCCGAGAAAAGTTCCAAATAATATAGCGTAGTTGTTGAATGTTTTATCATATGTGATAATGCAATAACGTATATGTTACACCATATATTACATTACTGTTTTAGATGTTCGGTATATCTTAGACATTTGCCAAACTCCTCTTGTTATTTAACACTGAAATTAGCAGATAAATTGTAAAGTTGAGACAATATCGAGGGCAAGCCGATTTTGTCACCAAAGCAACATTTGTGACCGATTAACAAGTAACTGAATAATACCTACTCGGCTTCCTAAAAGCATTATATGACGCAAGTAAAAAAACAATTGTCTAAGGTATTCCGAATTTCAAAACAAGTTTGAAAGATCCTGTATGTTGTAATTGAGGTTGTATGCCACACTTAAATGAAATTATACATATGTATACAATTATGCTTATAAAACAATTTTATGTGTTAATGTTTCAATTCAAAATATTTTGTATAGTTCAATACCGTTACCAATGTTATATTGTTTTCTCTTTTAATTCATTTTCAAAATATTTCAAGTAAAAAGTCATTAAGATAATAAAAGAGGTAATACCGTGCTGAAGTGTTGAATTTATTTATTTTAAATCGACAGGTATCGTTTTCATTTCAAATTGATTTTGTTAACATTTTATAGCAAGAGGTCATCGCATTTCCACTGAGTGGCTACTATAGCATTTAGGTGGGATTATGTGATTATTTTTCTGCACAATTATACGTTTTATTTCATTACAGTATCCTTCAACGGTTCTCTTTGTGACCTTATGCAATCGCATATGCTTTAGCGCATACATGATATTAAGGCAGTCATTCAAAATACAACATAGATAGTACACACAGAGTTTTGCAATAGTTTTAAGAGAATGGCAATTTTAAATAAAAAATTTAAAAAATCGCTGAAATAGGATTCAAACCTACCAGTGTAAGTCTACATTCTTCGAGTGGAACCCCTTTACCAACTGCGCTAAAATACACCATTTAAACAATAAGATATTTAAATTATATCGATTTACAAGTAGATTGTTACGTTTACGGAACATACCGACTACATGATCAAATGCAAGAGTGCCAGGTCAATGTTGTTGGACAGTAACAATCAGTTTGTTGGTAAGTGAACGTTTTAAAAATAATTTTAAGCAACCACGATGTTTGTACGGGAACTACTCGCATACCAGTATGGCGACAATAATATTTTAATCCTGTAATATAAATACCATTTAAGTACCCTTGCTGCCGTGATAATTCGTCTCTTCCCTTGGTGATCCGTCTTACTGGTTTCGTCGCGATATATCACTTTTATTAAATTCATTTTCTCTCTAATAGGATATATTATTAATATCTTTGCAACGACAGACTTCCAATTCCTCCCTCGTATTTTAAACGATTTGTTTTAATGAGTAATATTGCGGCATGCCGGTGATAAATTTACGGGAGCGGTGATGCTAAAGAAAATTTATAGTTTCTCTTTATTAAGTCTAGAGTATTCAAATAAAAAGCAAAAATAGTTCCACAGATTTTTATAAAGAAACCTTAATAGCCGGTTGCGAATTATCTTTAACGAGCCAAGACACAAAGAAAATATCATTTACAATTTAAGTTGAAACAGCGTCCTTAGAAAGGAATTTCCCTCCTACTCTAAAATCGTATTCATTACTCAATAAATTTTCTCATATTAAGACTAGCTTGCCAGTGAAGAACATTTATGAATGCATCCTGAATATGGTAGATTATTATCGCTATATATAGATAAAGTGCTTAGATATGAAGTAAAACATTGAATAAACTGAAGAAATTATATTTACAAAAAAGAATTAAAACTTCCCTAACTAAGGTAAATTAAATGCACTATCGCCTCAGATATTGGATGTGATGTTAAGAATTCAATGACATTGAATAACTAATTAAGGTCGAGGTCACTGTTTTAGCAGGTCATTACAGCGGTATAAACATGATAATTTTATTGTATAACCTTAAAGAGGGGATAAATCCTGAGATCTATTACAGCCTAAATTAACATGAGAAAAACGCAGACTTGATTGAGTATTTTCAGGAGATGTAATGAAAAATATGAGTATTTGGCAACCAGTGACTGCCGTAGCAAACATTGACTTTTCTTAGCAATGAGTGAATCTACCAGTGAATTTCATAATATTCACTGACTTACAATGAAATCACTGCTTTGCATAGAACCCAGTGACTTCTTTAGTAACTATTATTTTTCCGTAGCAAAAGCAACTAGTTTTGTTTTTACACATGCGCTATTTCGGATACAAATAATATCTTTATGATATCAGTTTTAGATTTAGATCTAATATCTGCTTTCGCTTATAGTTTATAATATTACTTTTTCCTTGTCATTAAGAATATTTATTTTCAGATTAGCGATATAAGGCCGTCTTTTTTGTTGTTGTTGTTTTATTTGGGGGTTGGGGCGTGAGTTAAGTGTTAGATTTCATTACTTATCATGTCAGTTTACTGTAGAAAACGTATTCTATTTCGTATGTGAAATTGTTATTAAGTCGCAAATATGATTTTGTGATAAGATTAACATTCTCTCTTAGATTGTTTTTAATTTTTATTATTAATGATAATTTGTTCGTGTTTCAGCTCGTTAAAACAAATATTTACAGCCGACTATTAAGAATTTTTTTAAACATATAGTACGTGGAACTATCTTTTGTTTTTATTTGAGAGTTATAGACTTAATAAAGAGACTTATTTAATTTTGTACAATAAATTATCTTTAGTTTCACCGCTCCGCGTAAATTTATCACCAACATGCCACCACAATACTAATTAGAAAACATTAACTTCACAAAATACGAGAAAGTCTGCAGTTTCAAAAATGTCGAAACCAATCAGCGAGAAAATGAATTTAATAAAAGTGATGAAAACCTGTAAGAAGTATCATTAAGGAGACGAATAACCTTGGGACCAAGAGTACTTATATCATATTTATTTCACAGAATTGAAATATTTTTGTTGCTGTATGATATTGTATTTTACAGGCTAGAACAAGATTAATATCAGGAGAAAATGAAATTTGAAATATATTTCAACTATTTGGTTTCAAGATAAATTGATTAAAACTATTCCATTGGAGTGTGGACGGTTGACATCAACAAAATAATGTTCACAAGGGAGAGTATGTTTCTTGATAGTGTAAATTTCTAATACTAGTATTTAAATTGTATAAGAATTGTTGGATGGTCCGTACTTAAAACATATTGACTTATCGTTTGGTCATTTATCAGCATATGACGTACATTATGTAACCCTCAATCATCATAATGGTACTTTTAGGTATATCCTCTATATTGACGTTATTACATATATTCAATTACTGATGTCACAAGTATATAAAAATAAATATTAAATAAATATAAATTATTAACTTTTTTGCATTCTTATTGTTGATATGATATTACAGATTAGAAACCTGTGAGAGAAACAAAGACTTCAAGATTAACTCTGTTTTATTGTCTGAGCAATTGGACCCAGATTGGCCAGACTCTAGTTTCCATCAGCTGCAACAGTAAAACTGAATCATGTTGCCAAAAATTCTAAAAAAACAAATAGATGTACATTTCAAATACAGGGAGTCAGTCAGTTTCTGATTAAAATGTCATTAATAAAGGAAAGTGTGACAAACCACATGCCTGTAGTGTTAACAAGCACATTTATTTATTATTGGGGAATAGGATGGGCAGCGATAAAGAAGAATGTAACGTGTAGTTACAAACATATTTTAAGAAAATAATGGAGAGGTACAACACACCCATTGAGAATGCCAAGCAAGAAATGGTCCCCATGGCACTTGCAAGCATATGGATGCTGTACTATTAATCCTGTTTGTCTATGCTAATGAAATGATTCAAAAGTAAAGAGATATCGTACAAAACTACTGCAATCATTTCATTAAACTATACCGTAAATATGTTCGAACTCAAATGAGGTATGTGGATATGATAATAGTAAAAATGTAAATTACGCGATCAAACCTCCTTCCATTATCAAAGCAGCTCCTATATATTATATTTATATAGAAAATAATGTTGTTAATTGATGCGCCTTGACATCACATGATTAATCGAATCGATTTGATACCTTTATGAAAAGAAAACACTCAAGCATGATCATACGACCGTGGTTATCTTAAGACTCAATTCGTTGATACTGAATTTTTTGAAAAAAAATATCTTGCTTAAATACAGATTTTGAATCATAATTCCTTTGTCCGCAATAATACTACCTTTTTAACAAAACGTTATTTTTGTACATAAATTTTATTTTAAATTATTGCCTGTTGATCCATCAATTGAGGTACTAGCATATGCCACCAGCCAACTTTGCGTTATCCACAGCATGGTCGTTAGCGAAGTCTTATGTTAATGAGAATTTTTACTAGATATTTTACTAGAAAGTTATATATTAGCCACTTAATAAAATATGATAACTTTTGAAAATTAAATTTTAACAAAATCAATTAGAAATGAGGGCGATACCTGTTTATTTCAAATAAATAAATTGAAATCTTCAATATTATTCCCGTCAAACATGTAACTTACTGGCTTTTTTACTCGGAATATTCTAATTTCACTATTTGAACAATTTATATGCCTTTATTCTTTTTGTAAGCGCAATTATCTAGCAAACCAATTTAAGTCTTTTAATTTATTTTCCTCATATAGAAAGCATACAATATTCATATACATTTAATATATCACTTTGTTTAACAATTTAAACATTCCGAATTCAATGAAAATATAATAAAAAAGAAAATGATACTGCATTGAAAATGGTATTGCATGATACTGTACATGTGAAATTTTAATTAGAACATTAACACACCATTATTACTTTATAACTTGCGTTGCCTAGGCATGTGAAAGCACTCACTAAATCTTTTCACGCTCACGCATTACAATTTGAATACAATTGGTTTGGGAATTCAAATTTGACAACTCTTCGGATTCTCGTAATTTGATTATATAGACACTTTTTACAAATGTATAACTGTTATTTGATTCTAGGTAAAATTGATATTATATCGTTAGTATTTATGCATGAACAGTTTCTTTTTGGTAGAAAGGGTCTTCATGAAGATATTTCAATAGAATAAAAGGTATAATGTAAAAAAAAATGACGAATACATATTCTTATCAAACTGTTTTCGAAAACGATTTTCACAAACACAAATAAAACGTTTCGGGAAACAGAAAATGAAATATCTGGATATTATGCAACATAAAAGAGTTATTTCTCAAAATACGAAGAGACATTGAGAACAATAAATCAAATAATTTACGTTGTAAGTTCTATTTGATTACTTGGTTTCATGCGAAATGAATTATAGTGCAGTATCATCATCATAAATCTAGGTATGACTTCAACAATATTCAACCATGAGACGGAAAATGTGAAATGAGTTACGCAAAATTACAAGACAATGTGAAATAACAGTAATAAAGTAAGTATAAAGTAAAATGTTACAGCGGTATATTACATTTTACATCTGCTGTTGTACATATCATAAATCTTAAAAATGAAAATTCATGATCAATCAAATAGAAGCAACAGACAAACACAACTGTTCAGTAAATGCAGCGCCTTCTTTAATATATCTAAGGTTTCCTTAAACCGGCTTAACAAGCAGCCGGAAAAATTCCAAATTTTAAAAGGCAACAATCAGGACATATTGTCAATAACAAAATTGTTTTTTAGAGGTAGCTGATATCAGTTTTAATTCAAATGTAAAGTTTAACTACAATATTAGAACAAAACGGTTGACACTTGTTTATTCCGGACGGGAATTAATCAAATATTATAATAGAATAAAAAGATCCTAAATCCTACTGGAATAGTAGGACATTTAGAAGGTAGTCCATATAAAATGCATTATGCTTTTCCATGACAGACTTCGCACCTAGTTATTTGTTTGCTTTATGACTAGTATTTTAATTCATATGGTAAAGCACGCGAATCTTCTCATCAATTGAATAAGTAGAAACGATCGGGTTATAAATTTTGAAACAAAGAAATGATTCGGACTAAAATTATGGAAACCAGCTACATTCTACTGTGAAAATATTATGAGTTTGACGATGTAAGTCTCATTTCATTCGCAATTTTGTCCATTGACATCCATATTATGACATGTTTGGCAGACCTAAAATAATTAAATTTGGTACATGTGTATTTCCCTCTACGTCCAGCAGGTTCTGGTTACACGAAAATGTTCGAACACAATGCACGCAAGTAGTCCGTCATTTTGTTCCACATATTACAAATTCTAGGCGATGAATACAAAATATTAATTTTCGTTTTCTTCAGTCAAAAAGAATTTATTTTGAATAGAAAATTTATATAAGGACTTATTTAATGTTTAACAGCTAATTCTCGTTATCTTCATCGCTAGTTATATTAAAAAAGGTCGCTTCATTACTCAATAAAATAAATGTCACTTCACAAAATACGACTGAGAAATTTATGATGTGCAATTTCCAAATGTTTTATCTGAATTTGGAGCAATTTTTTCAATAAAAGTGATTTAGTACTGTGGTTTAAATCTGTATGAGGGAAACCTTTGGACCAAGTGTGCTTAAATGGTATTTATTTCACAGAATCAAATAGACTTTAGCAGCCAATCAGGATTATATTCTTAAGGGCAATAACCAGGAGAAAAGGAAAATCGAAGTTTAAGAGAAAAGTATAAAATCTATATTGGTATTGGCAACTGCGCTGTAATGAGCTGTTATATATTTTCCTAATCTTGCTGAATAATTGATTCCAATAATTTTAATTTTAGGATTTAAGGCACTGTACGCCGGTGGTAGGGGATGGGGATTTGTATTAATCAAATAAAGTTTGCAATTTTCAATATATAATTTATTTCATTTTATTCGAACAGGTTTATTTCCAGACGACACTCTAAGGTAGTTGGAGTTTTTCCGTTGCCGGAGTAATTACAACAATTGCTTATGACTAATTGTCTATGACAGCTGAACAAGGAAAAGTAACGTTTAAAATCCAGTCACAAAGACACCATCTAACAACCGGGACAGGTATGCAGTATCCAAGGGTGAACCGCACAGGAACGGATAACAGAGGGCAACAAAGGGAAATAAACTGGCCTGTTTTTAAAAAGCAATTCATATTGTTCATTTATCAAGTTTTGTTTTCAAAAGTTGTGTTTATCAGCTTGTTAAAAATAAAAACTTACCCAGCAATGTAAATTATGCAACTATGATTTCTTTAAATCAATAATAAACTTAATTTCTTCTGTTTTCATTCGACAGACAGGCACGTATTAAATTTATATCAATTCATTCTTCAAAACTTTATCTGCATAGAGCGATTTATCATCGACATACCACCTCATTATTCATTTGATATAATACATAAAAGCATACTTAAAGGAAAGTTCTTTTCTGCACTTTTAAAAAATACAGATACAGAGTGATTTATAGAGGTTCAAATCTGCAGGAAAGACACACAGTTGGTTAGTTTAACAGAATTAAAATGAGATGTTCTTATAACTAATAAAACAGATTGTTGTCGCTGTATAGGTTTTATTGTAAAAGGCTTATAACATCTAATGTTATCAGAATCATTTTCAACTCTCTTTTCGGTCTAGTCCTTTTGATCTGTCTGATTTCCAGATGCTTGCATAAAATTGCTTTGTTTGAATCTGTATTAGGTTTGTCATTAAAGCTACAGTCACACTTACATCCCGGCAGAGCCCCGGCAGAGCCCCGGTAGACGTCCGGGGTGATCCGGGAACGACCGGGGTACGACCGGGAACAACCGGGGTACATCCGTAACTCTGCCGGCAACGTCCTGGATGATCCGGGATGATCCGGGAACATCCGGCATTCGACCCCGGATGGAATAAAATATTTGATATCACCGGGGTGGTCCGGGATGATCCGGGAAGGTATAGCTTTGCCGGCTTCATCCTTAGCTCTGCCGGGAACGACCGGGGTTATACCGGGAAAGCACCGTAGCTCTGCTGGCACAAACCGGGGATGATTCGGAATATGATATAGCCGGTAGAGCTACGGTAGAGCCCCGGTATATAACCCTAACCCTAACTACAAGCAGAGCCCCGGAGGATAAAGGTAGAGCTACGGTTGATCCCGGTAGAGCCCCGGCAAAGCCCGGATCATTTCAAAAGAATAACGACAATTTGCGATGATTGCACTTGTTTGTATTTAAAGCCTTCCCATTTACCTTCTATACAGTATGGCATAAGGATTTTTCAGAAAATCATCATGAATTACTATTCTGGAACAATAAATATTATATTAGATAAAAATTATGTTTCAATGTTATCATTTTCGGGCGTTTTCAATCCACCGGGGTTCTAACGGGGCTCTGCCTGGATCGTCCTGGGCTCTGCCGGGGTTCTGCCTTGATCGACCGGGGCTCTGCCTGGGTCAACCGGGGCTCTTCCGGCGTGAACCGTAGCTTCACCTGGGATCTGCCTGGATGATCCGGAGCGCATCCTGGGTGGTTAGTAGGGAACTACCGTAGTGCTGCCGGGGTAAGTGTGACCGCAACAATAATTTCATCCCGGATCGTCCCGGATCATCACGGTAACTTACCGGGATGGTCCTGGGCTCTGCCGGGAGTAAGTGAGACCGAGGCTTCATAACTTAATGCTCAATAATAAGACCAAGATTCTAGTATAATGGAAAATAATATATGGCTAGTTTGCGGCTTTTCCGTGGTTCAGTCTATGGTTAACATATGAATTGTATCACCATGAAAGGAAAAGTATGTTAAACTGAACTCTTCACTATTTCCAATTTCCGGTTTATCAACAATATAGCTACATGTATATCACATTAGTTAAATATTATTTCTAATATTTGTGATTTTAAGACAATTATTAACCTTTTCATTTTTTTACTCGCGTGATATATGATATATTCATGTAAAACTTGAAACTAGATGATGTGCGCTCTTGGAAAAAATTATGTTTACACACAAACGCTATTTCAAAAAGCTATCGTCACGCATGTTTTAGTTGTGAACTGCTTTTAGAATCCAATTCCTTTTTCTCCTCTCCTGTTTTAGATTATAGATTATCAACTAAGATTTAGAATGAGAACTCAATACCTGCAGCAATTGTCTCTAACAGAAGTCTGATATAGCTGTATGTTTTCATTCATATTTGTTTGATTTTCAGTCATTTCAACATAAACTCGAGCAATATTTAATATCATGATATCCTAAACAATCCTCTATACTGTACAGGGTTACATTATTCTCATTTTTAACACATTCAAACTACACATAGAAATGTACCAGAAGCTGCAATTTTTCTATCTACATAAAAACACTATAAATCAAAGAGTAAGAAATAAAAAAAATCCTAATAAATGAATTTCATTTGTTTCTTTTGGGGTTTTTTTTTAACAAATAGAAAAATAGATTTAGACCAATATATCTACATGTTCACTCAAAATGCATATTTTCATAAGTGGGTAAATATGTAAATGAAACGTTTAAAAACAGACAAATAATAAATGACAAATTGATAAATTACAATCCGTTTTCTTTACCGGCCTTCAGTAAGCTTTCGTCAGAACCGGTAATCTATGTTGGAATTAGAGAAATTGACAGTGTTATTTAATTCACTATTTATTTGTTCGTCGACTTTATCTCCGTCATCATCAATTTAAGCCAAAAGGAATAAAAGTGTATAAAAATCGTTGCTTTTTTGTTTTTGTGAAAGCAACGCTTTTTCAGCAGATAAATGACATGTGTATTAATAAAATGTTTCAGCGAATCATCGATTTACAGTTTTAGCTCATTCATGAGTGCACGTGCAAATCAGTTAAAGTAAAATGTATGTATATTTACATAACTGAAGATAATTTATTAATTTTGCAAATAATTATGTGTTGAAAAGTGCCACAGGTTTAAATTCAATATTTTAGTTGATTGAATAACACATTTTAATTTTGACCAATGTTAAAAATGGTCATTAGGAAATATGCCATTGCAGTGAAACAAGTGATGATGCAAAATTGGTGATGATTACTTTATTGAGAACGGCGCACGGGGAAACGGATTGATCCAAGAAGAATAGCCTGTCTGATGGCATCATGTATTTATCTAATACAACATCTTAAATTTCGTTCTAAGTCGTTTCTATGTGTTTGTGTTGTGGCGGTAGCTTGCATTTTTCGCTGCAGTCCAAAGACAGGCTCACACAAACTGAACCTGCATTACGTTTTATCATGTATTTTTTTCATTATAATTTTTATTATTATTATTTAAGCCGAAGGCATTCTGATTTTCAGCTAATGTGATATGCTTTTTCTAAGCAATCTCAAGAATTAATAAGAAACTTATTAATTTATAAATATAATAGTACGACGAAAATAAATTCAAAGCAAAATATATTGCTCGATAACATGCAAGGATGTATATTTTTTTTACCTTTGATGATACGACATATGTGCTGTGTTTTATGTATTTGTAGTTTAACATTTTACTTTTTGTACGTTATTAATTATTAGGATGATGAATGATGCTCAAACCTTTAAATAATTTTTGTATCATTCTACCTATATAAGAAAATGTTAGTATTGGATAATAATGCAATGAACTGGAACATTTGGAACTTGAACAATAACAATGCTGAAGGAAATGCGTTCCCTACATATATTTGATGGTCCATATGGACCGAGACATAATCTAATTTTTATATCTTAAAAACTTACTAATTATTCTGGGTGTCCTATTATATTCTCGAAACGTTATTCATTGGCCAATTATCTTATTAATCTTGCTTCTTTTTGTCAATAAGTATAGCTCTAGTGATTATGTATACGTATGGACGTCAAAGTTACTGCCTTTATGACAAATACTTTTACGTTTAGCGCTACTTTCTTTATTTGATAAGCATTTTAAATGTTCTAAACCATATTCAAAACGTTATCCGAAAGAGGGAAAATATTTCATTCGTTTCTGATGCATAATGTGCCTTCAATATGTTTTGACAATCATGATACATGTCGTAATGTATTTTTTTCAGCTCTATGGAGTGAATAATGCAATCAATTAGAATATTTTATCTAATTGACTATTTCTGATCTTAAAAGAGACATTTATTGAATCTTTTACAATAAATTCTCTTTAGTTTTGTCGTCTTTATGTGCAAATTTTTCATTTCATCAGCATGTCGCCGCATTGACTAACTAATTGAATAGCTCTCGCTGCACAAAATACGAGAAATGAATAATTCATTCTACATCGATTTTTAAAATATTATAAACCAAACATAAGGGAAGTTGAACATGGTTAAATTGATTTACGGAGATTGAATTAATAGGGGTGCTGAAATGGATTTCACTTTACAAAATATAAGGGCATTATTACCTTATCATATAACTAAATGTTAAGAGAAGAAATAAAAGCATGAATTATTGAGGAAATTAAATTGAATAAAATTGGAAACTTACACAACAAAATGCGTCTTAGAAGGCGACTGTCGTGGAATTCAATGACCTCGAATATAACAATACTATTGATGTCGGGTTTCCTTGTTTAAGCCAGTATACACAGCGCTTAGTGATTAATGTGAGAGATATAACAGCAAATGTTTGAATACTTAATGTGATGGCGTCTGTTCATGAGATGTTCTGAAATTACTCTAATATCTGCTAAAATAGTATTCCGTTTTCAACACTACATGTATGACTGTTAGTCAGAACTAATATCATTATAAAAGACAATAATGGATGATTTAGTGTGTATCTGTCAAATTCTTCCTGTTTTATATTGTAGAAATATGTAAAATTCCACAGAAACAGTTGGCTTTATTAATCGTATTAAGACATAAAAATGTGCATTACAGACAGCAAACCATTTATGATCATGATTATTATCAATTAGTAGTAATTATTTACCAACATTATTTTCATATCCTACTTCACTTTATTACTTTCGACTTCAAAGGTGAACGAGTTGAGGTGAATTAAATATAGCATTACATAATTTCATTTACCCATTAGTACCCCAAATTGCATGTAATGTGCCTGATTATCGGAAAAGAAATATGTATGTTAATGTTTGTTTTACTAAATACTAAAATATACATACCATTACAACTTTGATGTAACTTTACTTACAAGTTAATAAATATCTACAAAAGATTCAGTGGAAACATTTGTAATTATTTTTCGATGTAAATTATGGATTTATAAGTATGACCAAAAGCCTTTTATAATACAATACACATTTCTAATAGCAATTATATAGGGCATATGTAGAATATATGTTATATGGCATATGTAGAATATATGCTATATGGGGCATATGTAAGATATAGCTACATGAAAATATTTGTCTCGATGATGACATACTGTATTGTACGATCAATGACTTTGATAAAAATGAAACGAGCGTAGACCTTCACAAAAACGAAGATGCTTATTTAAGCTCCCAGCATTTTATCAAGTAAAATGATCTTAAGTATAATCATGTTTAATGCATATTTATTACATTAATTGGTTTCTATTCATTCTCTAAGAACACAAATGTGAATTATCTTTGATAATATCCAATGTTGTATTTTTTATAATTTCATAAAATATTGCCAATTTCAATTTTTTATCTCGACAACTTAAACGTTTTACAGAATTATTTTCCGAACAATTTATCAAGTTCACATAAACATAGAACCAGGTGTCTAATAATAATTTATACCATCATATCCAAGATTTATATGCAACACAACACCTCGTATATTCTAACAATAAAAATGTCCAGATTTATTTTTTATCTACAGCATGGTTGTTCTATAAAATAAACATAAAATGAAGTAAATCAAATTATAGAATGTATAATGTAGCAATTATATTCAATTTAATGGCCATTTCATTTTTATAACTTTTAAACAGACATAAATAAGAACTCGATAACAAATTGACAAATTTATGAATGTTAGGAAGCTTAACACAAATATCTAGCATATCACAATCTGAAAAATACACTTTAAAATACGGATGGGGAAACAAGAGTTTTAGACAGAAAGGCATTCTATCTCTTCTTACATATAGCTGTAAAAAGTTTATTATTATTATCATACAAACAAGTTCGCATTATGCTAATTATCTTAATCATTGTCAAAACTAATTTTAGACTTAAGATTTTTAGATTTAAGCGTTATTTACAATCTAAGAATATGAAGCCATATTGGGATTCATAATAGCTCATATATTTAAACACCCTACTAAACAGTGGCTCTTTTTATTACAACGTAATGATATCCCCATATTTTTTAACTTATTATAATACAACATGGTGCGATTTATTTTAATGCCATACAAAACTTATTCCGCTAACAGAGTAATATTTATGTAAAGCATTAACAAATAACATCAAGCGAACATGCGCCAATATTACACATCAAAAATTGTTTTGAAATTTGAGATATTTCATCTAATATTTTAAGAAATGTTAGGTCGTCTAATATTTAAAGAAATGTTAGATGAACGTTAAGTCATATTTCAATTCATAATATTTGATAGTTTTAGCAAGTGTAATGGTATTTCTTTTTTTTTTCTTTTTCTCCTTGAAAAAAAGAGCAAAGTTGTCGTTGTAAGCTTCATTTAAAGTTTGTTTTATCAAAATTTTACCTTTGATTGGATTGTGATTTGTTACATTATTCAATGAAAAATGTATCATAATGTTCTATTTATTATTTGAAGTTAAATACGATTCTTTTTTAACAATACGGTATTTATATTCGATTACTGTAATCAACGACATACACTGTAACATAATCATTTATTTCTAAATTCCTTATCATTTTTTCTCAATATCTTTTTTGATCGGAGTGTACGTGCCAGCAAAACTGCGCATTATTTGTTAACTGTACATGTGTTTTGAATTTTGTCGACGACTATAATCTAAAATATATAAACATGTTTAGATACCTTTAAATCAATTGGCCAGCAACTGAAGTAAATAATGGATAAAATATTAATCGTTAACGAATGGATTAAAATGTGTTTTCACCTGACAAATTAGTTGTCTTAATGCATGATTAAATTAATACTTTCGTTTAATGCAGATATGACTTATGCTTCATAATATTACTTCACAAACGTATACGGTATTTTAATGATATGTATTATTTCAGTTTTATGCAAAAAATTGTACACATCTTAGAATTTTATTAAAATGTGTATTACTGACACGTTAACAAACAAGCAATGTAACGAATAGTGTGGTGTATGTTTTTAACTACTTGCTTGCTTTATGTTATAAAAGTCTGGAAAAAAGGGTAATCACTTAAAAGCATTTAGAACAATAAAATTCCATGAAAATTGCAGACTTCGTTTCATTGACTATGTACATGAAGGATAATGAAAGATATGAAACATTCCATAAGTTTTACTTTCTCATGAAAGTGACATGGAAATAAAACAAAAAAAAGAAAGGATATAGCTAATCATCCACGGATTAACTCCACGTCTGTACAGAATTAGTTTTAGAACATTACCATATTGATAGCAATAGTATGTTATGTCCTGGCATTATATGTGTTCATCTAGGAAATTTAAGAATTTTTTATTTAAAGTAAATATGGCAAACAGGCAAATAATGTAGGGAAGTGTAAGTGTTGTGTTAATTACTTACATGTGTTTTTGCTTTAAGTTAGTAAATGTTCCGCAAGTTTAACTTTCTCATGAAACAGACGAAAGTGTGACAGGAATAAATGCAAATAAATTAAAACAATCACTTTACGAGTAACTCCATGTCTATACAACATAGGTTTTAGAATATTACCATATTGACAGTTATGCCATGGCAATCTGGTAATTAAGGACGATCATTTTTTTATCCCCGGCAGTATTTGTCATAATATGTCAGTCTGTGTTATTACATTTATGTATTATAAATATTAACATGTAAATAACATGACTTCTCACGCAAAGATTTTTCCTATTCATATTTTCTATATGAAACATATATATAATAAAGATATAGTTGTGCTATTTCAATGATTTCTGTATTCTATTGTATTCTGTTTTGGTCACCCATCAATGTCTGATTGTTCGGTGCATATTTTTTCAGAAATAATACATCCGTCAAACACACTGTTTTATCATCTACAAGTAATGTCTGTATAATACAAGAGAATAAATCAAAATTGATTTTAAAATTTTCACATGAACGATGAGCAATTAAAATGCAATCAAAGACATTGGCGCCGATCAGGTTTTTTGAAAGAAAGCTGCGTGGCATAGAACATATTATAATACTGCAAGTATGCTATACTTGAACATTAATTTTCATTTCACATGCTTTACAATAGTTTATGAGAGCAAACGGCAGTATTTGTTTAATAGGTATGTAAAAGATAGTGATGTGTAGATATGTAGAAGATGGCGCGAAATTGTCAGTCAAAATATTTGAAATCTCTTTTAAGATTAACAAAGGATTTTTTTTAAACTTTCATCTGACAAATTACAAAATTAGTAACACATTCCAGGAAATAGAACATTGTGTAACATTATATTTACATATCATTGAAACTGTTTAAAACAAAGGCTTTCGTAAATGTCGTGCATTTCTAGGGAGTATTTAATATATGTATTTTAAAATGTTTTCTAATCTACGTATGTATGTATAAAATGTGTATATACCTTAAAAGTACCTGTTACAATTTTGGAGCAAATGTTGCAATGAATTTACTTTTATATTTGTTGTGTTTTACATGTCATTTATAATAAGATAATAAGAAGATTTTTTTTATCTTTCAAATTCATGAGCAGATTATTATAGTACGTTTAGATTATATTCTGGTTAATGTGCAACAAGCAAAATCAAATTTCTATATATTATATAATATATAATAATAAACAATATTTTATGTAATCATGTAAGACTAGAATAGCTTGACACTACAAGTAATGTGATGTTTATTCGTAAAAAAGTCGTTTCAGTAATTAAATTACTCGCGAACTAAATATTGCAACAATTGCAAATTTTTCTCAAATAGATAATGACATTTTATTGAATATTTTATCATTCTCTTTAGCTACGTCCGCCTTTTGCAAATTTATCACCAGCACACCGCCTAATACTAATTTAAAAAGCTAGCGTTCACAAAATACGAGATAATTATTTTCTCCAATTTTTGAGAATTTGATACCGAAGTTGAATTAATGAAAATGATTTACAGACATGAAAACCATTAAAACAAAACACAATGTGAGTTAATGTACTTAAATGAGATTTGTTTTCACAGAAAACAATAACTGAACTCAATCAGGTATACTATATTGCCTGCAAGCCATTGAATATCTGAATTTTTGGAATAAAAACTGGATGGGATTTTTACAAGAAATCAAATTGATGTTATCAATGCCTAATATAATGTACATTCTCTTGCACACCGGTTTGTCGCAAGGTTGAAGCTAAAGATCGGTAGGCTTCCATGACCGGCTGACCCGCAATAACCTTCCCCGTACCGTTGAATGTTTGATTCTCGAGAGAGAATCACATAATTCTCATATTCTAAAGTTTGTTTTGGACTTATATGCCGATTCCAGCACATTACTGTCATATCTCTGACGGTCCATTTTTCTTAGAAAACGCACTAATTTCCCTGAAAGTAACCTAAATCTCCATTTAGATACAATATCCGAGATCAAGTGTTAAGGAGAAATTTCGCCTTGGTAGAGGATCGAAACAATTAGAAAGTTAAATGTAAAGGGTAAAACTGAGTCTGCAACATCAATAATTTTGACGTTTTGCGCGTTTTTAGGGATTCCCTTTACTCAATTTTAAGGTACTAAAATTGTTATCAGCTGTTACGTTAAATTACGTGTGTCACAGTATTTTTGTTGTTTTTTTTTACTAATTAAATTAAATTACTAAATTTTATGTTGTTTCATTTAGATGTTCAAACTATCTTTACCTTTAAAACATAAAATGATTTTTTAGACAAACAAGAATATTGGAAAATGGTTATTATTTCAGCCGTACGCACATATTTATCTGATAATCTTGACTTATTGAGTGTTGTATAAAACACTACAGATTTTAAATATTTGCACAAAAACTTCGTTGATTTAGTTGAATGAGTAAAACATGTCAATTTTGACCAATGTTAACCCTGGTCAAAGAAAATATGCCATTACAGTGAACTAAGTGGTGACGCGTATAAAGTGATGATCACAATATTGAAAACGGCGCACGTTCATTATTTAAGGGTGTATGTAGAAGATATAGAGGATATTTGTTTAGTTCAGTGTAAGATTGGAATATATTTCACCGAGTGAGCACCAAAAGGTATATTTCACGAGTGGCGCAGCCACGAGTGAAATATGAACTTTTGGTGTTCACAAGGTGAAATATATTTCAATCTTACACTAAACTAAACAATTTTTTTTTTATTACATGCAAAGAAACGTTTTAAAAAGACATTAAACCTAACAGTGAATGAAAAGCGCGCCAACTAATAATACAACGTGACGTCATTTACGACGTCACGTCATTAAGTTGGTACCCAGTATTGTGTACGCTGGTATTTCACTGAAACAACGTAAGGGGTTTAAATTCAAAACAGTGAAATTATCAAAGTGGTAATTTCACTGTTTCAAACAGTGAAATTACCAGTTTTATATCACTGATATATTTCTATAAACCACCGAAAAGCATGTAATAAATCCATTCTAAACAGCACCAATTTTCAAAGACAAAGACCCTGCTTCAAACTTATCGGATCTTACCCGCCTGATTGTGTGCATTATCAATGAACGACTATATACCAGAATCACATTTTCGCCGTTATTATTATTATTATTATTATTATTATTATTATTATTATTATTATTATTATTATTATTTTCGTTCAGTAAATTGTTTAGATTATACTGGAGGTAAATGTACAACGGGTTTCCATTTAAAGATCAATAGGTTATGTATGTACAAATGCACAAAGATTGTGTTGAAAAAGACTCCTCTACATTGTCACATTTTCGATGACAGTACTATCTGGCTTTCTGATTATCGACCTTTGGGATAGCAATTTTACATACGCTTCCTCTAAGCAATCTCAAAAATTAATTAGAAAACGCATAAATTTAATTTAAAAATAAACTGCTCGATAATAAACAACGATTAATATTTCCTACCAATGAAGAACGTTCATCACGACTTAATCGTCGTGTTTGTTGTATTTGTAGTTTCATTTTTTCGGCCGTACAAAATCAGTATTACTTCCTGTGATACTGAATATATGAAGAATTTTCATTGGCCATTTTGACAATCTGGGAAATCGATTGACCATTGTAAAATAAAATGTAAAGGATTGTTTTTGCCATTCTAAAATAAAATTGTAAGGATAGTTCTAAATTAAAATGTAGAGGATAATTCTTTCTAGTTAGGATTTTACATATTCTATAACATATTCAAACATTATAAAAACATGTTTCCAAACTGGAGGAAATATTTTATTAGTTTCTGAGGCATAATGTGCCTTCAACATGTTTTGACAATCATGAAACATGTCGTAATGTATTTTAACAGCTCTGTAGAGTGCATATAGCAATCAATTAGTAATATTTTATCTAATTGACTATTTCTGATCTTAAAAAGACATTTATTTGAATCTTTTACAATAAATTCTCTTTAGTTTTGCGTCTTTATGTGCAAATTTTTCATTTCATCAGCATGTCGCCGCATTGACTGACTAATTTAATAGCTATCGCTGCACAAAATACGAGAAATGAATAATTCATTCTACATCGATATTTAAAATATTATAACCAAACATAAGAGAAATTGAACATGGTTAAATTGATTTACGGAGATTGAAATATATAGGGGTGCTGAATGGATTTCACTTTTATCAAATATAAGGGCATTATTACCTTCTGGCATAATTAAATGTTAAGATATCCAATAAAGGCATGCATTATTGAGGAAATTAAATTTAATCAAATTGGAAATTTACAAAACAAAGATTCAATGACCTCGAAAAATTAATTAGAATATAACAATACTATTGATATCGGTGTCCGTTGTTTAAGCAGGCATACACACTGTTTAAACCCTGCATTTAATGTATAATGTATATAGTATTCCGTCTTTAACACTAAATATATGGCTGTTAGTCTGAACTAATATCATTATAAGAGACATTAATGAATGATTTAGTGTGTATCTGTCAAATTATTCCTGTCTTATATTGTAGGAATATGTAACATTTCACAGGTAGAAATTGGCATTATAAATCATAGTAAGAGCTAAATAAATATGCATTACTGTTAGCAAACCATTCATGATCATTATTATCAATTAGTAGTTATTATTTACCAACATAATTTTCATGTCATACTCCACTTTATTACTATTGACTTTAAAGGTTAACAACTAAAGGTGAATTAAATATGACATAACATTCAACACGAAACATAAACTTTGTTTTCCCATTAGTTCACCAAATTGCAAGTATTGTGCCGGATTATTAAAATAAGAATGTATAAGTACATGTTTAAGAAGTATTTTGTAATTTCCTATGCATATAACAGTTATCATTAAAAAACGTCAGCATAATTGTTTTCAAAATACAAAATGCCATTACAACTTTGATGTACCTTTACTAACCTACATTAGATTCACGGGAAACATCAACCTGTATTTTTTTTTTCGATGTAAATTGTAAATTGACAGTATGACCAAAAAACGTTTCATAATAAAATATAAATTTTAAATAGAACTTATATAGGGCATATGTAAAATATTTGTTATAGGGCATCTGTAGAATATAGGTTAAAGGGCATATCTAAGATATATGAAAATGTTTGTCTCAATGATGTGTTATTTCAAGGACTTTGATAAAAATGAAACAAGCGTAAGCTTTCATTTAAACAGAACAGAACAGATATTTTATTTTTGACTTGTACAATCATACATCGTCATACATAAATAAACAATTTTACAATACATACTAACATAAATCACAAGATCGGATCTAAACATGTCTCTTTCATATCAATATAGAGGATGAATTATTAATATATTAAGTTGTATCTACTATATCTAAATTATTTCTATGAGACATCGCATCTCGTACATACAAAGATAAATTTAAAAGTATACTTCTATTGTTTGATTTTAACATATCAGTGAATTTAAGCATACTAGGTCTTATATAATAGTATCTTTTTATATAGTTTTTTCTTATATCAATATAACAAGGACAAATTAAAATGAAATGGTATTCATCTTCTACGTCATGTCAATATAAACAATATCTTTCATTTCTAACTATTCTATTTCTATGAAACCTACCAGTTTGCACATGTAATGAATGCGAAGATATTCTAATTCTTGTAAGATACTTCCTTAAAGTACTTGGTATTATATCAAGATAATTTTCATATACAAAAGAATCTTTAACATGATTATACAGATACAAAACAGGACTGCTCTCTTTACCAGAAAGCCAACTTTGTAAAAAACAATCAATTAACCTTTGCTTAAATATTGGTAAAAATATTTTACTATTTACGGAATCTGGAAAATCCCAAATATCACTAAAACCATGATTACATAATAACAATTTAAGATTTGATAACCAATTTTTCTTACCATTATTACAGTCTTCAAGAGCAATGCTATATACATTTTTAAGAATGATATTATCTGTCTCAAGCATTTTAAACCAGAATCTTAAAATCTTAACATATCTTGAAATATATAAAGGATAACGTGCTAGTTCACAATACACAGCAACATTACATGAATTAACTTTTACATTTAATATTTTTTTACAAAATTTAAGATGAAGTCTTTCAATTTCCTTTGATTTAGTTAAACCCCAGATTTCAGCAGCGTAATTTAAAATTGAACCAACAAAAGAGTCAAAAAGCTGACATAACACTTTAGGTTTTAACTGATATCTATTACAATTAATCAATAGTACATTTAGAGCTTTATAAGCTTTACCAATCAAATGTTCTTGATTTAAACTAAAACTACCAGTATAAGTTAATATTGTTCCTAAGTAATTGAAGCTATCGACAATATCTAAATGTTTCCCTTCGTAATAAAATAATTCATTGTTTTTTAAACCTCCACGTCTTCGGAAAACAACAACTTTGGTTTTATCAATATTAAAACTTCACAAAAACGAAGATGTTTCATTAAACTTCTATCATTTTAGCAAGTTTTATATTATCATTTTATCAAGTAAAATGATCTTACGTATAATCATCTTAAATATGTATATTTTATGCATATTTATTACATTAATTCTTGCTTTGGTTTGTATTCAATCATGTGAATTATCTTTGACAATAGCCAATGTTGTATTTTTATAATTTCATAAAATATTGCAAATTTCAAGTTTTTATCCGAAACAATTACTTCATTTTATGTTTCGCAAATTATATTCGAACTTTATGAAAAATCATGCTGTATCGAGGCTCAACAAATATAATAAATATGTACATTTCTATTGTTAAAATATAGATCTACGAGGTGTTGAAACTATTTTAGTATCAATATCTCATTTTACACCTTAGATATATATTTGTTATATTTTTATTTTTATCTAATTAAGAGTTATATTATGTGTGTCGTTTTTTTTACAATTATCGAATAATATATACACTGTACCATATTAAAAGAAGAATCGTAGTGGGCTTCAAAGATCAAATAAATAAACTTTTTAATGGGACATTATAATAAATTTTTCATTTAGTAATAACAAATCACAATTGAGGGTCAAAGTCACATCTTCTCAAGGACGCAATTAAGCTAGATTTTACAGAGTATTTGTTATTCAGCAGCTTCAAATGTCCGAAGAAGCAAAATTATTTTAGTGAAGTGAATAATGGATTAAATTTTTATTCTGCAATTTATATTTATTCTGCAATTAACAGTTATGTGTTTTCACCTTACAAAGTGTTTGTCTTAGTTCCTGTTTTAATTGATAGTTTCGTATAATACAAATGCAACTTATGCTTGATTTTTATGACTACAAAAACGGTTGGGGTATTTTAATTACATGTATATGTTTTATTTCATTTTCATGCACAATATGTGTATCTTTTATCTTAATTTTATTATTGAAAAGCTTTCGTAAGAATATATCAAGCAAACAATGCAGAAAACAGAGTAGTGTTTTTTTTATTTACTACTTGCATGTATTATATTATAAAGCTCTAAAAAAATCCCCCTGAGGCGTAAATCACATCAAAATTACATGACAAGTTAAAAGATATACTATGATCATCCTTGAGTAAAATATTTTTATCAAAGAAATTTATTGAAACCAATGAAATTCTTACTGAATATGTCACATTTGAATAAAAGAATGAAAAACCTACGCACGGGAAGCTGCGTTCCCTATTATAATCTAGTAAAGTTAGTTTTTTTTCTTTAAAAAAACTGCCAGTTTTGTAATAACACTATTTATTCATATTGTGGCCACATATAACATGTTTATTTTATATTTACAAAGAGACTGTGTAGCAATTATCAAAACTTTTTAATATTAAATTTGAGCATAGTATATCTTTGAGTCTGCGCATGAAAGATAATGAAATATATTGTCCAATAATTTTACTTCTTCGTTAAAAAGACAAAAGTGTGACATGGAAATAAAAGCACTACGAAATACCATATTGACAGTTATAGTCTGTTACGTCCAAACATTATATGACTTTATCTAAGAAACTTTATAACAAGTATTTCTTTTATTTATACTGTACCTTATTGACAATAATGCCATGGTAATATGGCGATAATATTACTAAGAACAATAATTATATATGCCCGGCAATATTTGTCGTAATATGTCAGTCTTGTGTTCCTACATTTATGTATTGTAAATATTAACAGGTAAATAACGTGACTTCTCACGAAAAGATTCGTTTCTGTTCATATTTTCTACATCAAATATATATCAAAACTGTATTACAATAAAGATTTAGTAGTGCCTGTTTCAATGATATCTATATTCTATTGTATTCTGTTTTGGTCATCCATCAATGTCTGACTGTTTGGTGCATACGATATCAGAAATATCAGAAATAATACATCTGTCAAACACACTATTCTATCATCTACAAGTAATGTCTGTCTGATAAAAGACAATAAAACAAAATTGAATTTGAAAATTTTCACATGAATGATGAGCAGTTAAAATGCAATCGACGAGATTGGATGCCGATATAAAATTTTCTTAAGAAAGCTTTGTGACATAGAACATGTAATACTCTTTCAAGTATTATATACTTAATAACTTTCATTTCATATTCTTTGCAATATTTTATGAGAAGAAATGGCAGCATTTGTTTTATATGTATGTAAAATATAGAAGTGTATTCAATTCAGCGAAATTGTGAATCATAATATTTGAAATCTCTTTTACAATTAACAAAGGATTTTTAAAAACTTTCATCTGACAAATTACAAATCTAGTATAGTAACACATTCAAGGAAATGGAGCATTGGGTAACATTATATTTACATATTACAGTATATATAAGCAAATTGTTATAAGAACGTCGTTTCAATTTTATTTAAACTGTTTAAAAGAAAGGCATTCATGAACTTAACTTTGTCTTTTGACGTCTTATCTGTGATATGCAGGCTTCATAGCCTATGATCCCCTTTTAAAATTCCATTTTATTTAGTTCGGCCTATTGTTTTCTCTTTTAGGGCACACGCTTTCTATTACTTGGGGACCATACAAATTTTTACCATTACATGTTAAATGTTGAATTCCGCTTAAGCCGGTGCTAGGGGGTGTGGACGGTAGATTGCACTTGACAGTACCGTCCATGAACAGGCTCAATCAAACCGAGTCTGCAACATTTTCAATTTTGCCGTGTTGGGCTTTCTTTGGGTATTCATATTTTCTCTATTCCTACATTTCTAGGGAGTATTGAACAGGCTCAATCAAACCGAGCCTGCAACATTTTCAATTTTGCCGTGTTGGGCTTTCTTTGGGTATTCATATTTTCTCTATTCCTACATTTCTAGGGAGTATTGGATACATGTATTTTAAAAGGATTTCTTATCTACTCTAGTTCTGTAGTAATATCTGAATATTATAGGATATATAAGGTTTAGCTTTCTACAAAATTAAATTATCGTTGCTAATTGGCAATTGGCTTCTATTTTGTCCTATAAAAAGCCAGGTGATCAACTATAAAATGGACATGGAACGGTTTCAATGATGATTGTGGAGGCATTCATTAAACCATTGTGTATATTTCAATATGTGTTATCACTGCGGCAAATTACCATTACGACATACAATCTCGCATTAAAAGTAATTTATTATGCTACAATCAAAACGATAAATACTGTTTAAAACTACTAAAGTAGATTGGTTTTAAATGTTTTAAAAGAAGGCTGGTATTAATTCATTTATATCATCCACACAATGTAAAGAATTATTATTTAAGTCACGTTAATAAAATTGATGAATCATCCCTTTTATCATTTCATTAGTTCTACTAGTATTTTGCAGATAATATCGGAAACGACACATATATCTTTTATCCATTGTGGTCTGTTACAGATAATTAGTGCATTTGTCATTGTAATTTGGAAGGGGGATATTACAAGAATCAAAACGTGTATGGGCATTTAGTGTTTTGTTGCGGTTCGACTTCTGTCAATCGTTTTAGTAGTCATGGTATTTATCTTAAGTAAGCAGTAGCTTCATCTAAATTTAAATTAAGTACATCTACATTAACTACATAAAAAGTTGTGTAACATTTCTATTATAAACATTTTATGCCAAGTTCAAAAGTATATTGTTATATTTAATTGTTATTCCAGTATCCCTAAAATGGATAGAGAATAGAAAGTAGAAACTGTATTTTATATTTATGTTGTTGTTTTTTTTTGTTTGTTTTTTTTTTTTTTTTTTTTTCATGTTTATATTTGTGTCTCAACATCTAAAATAAACATTGCAAATATTTTTGAAAACAAAATTAGAAGGCAAGAATTAAAACGTTCTTAAAGTTCTATACCATCATTATGATTACAAAGGTTCACTTACTCGTATTTGTAAGTGTAGGGTTAACATACTAAGATTATGTTTGTATTTTCCTGTTGAATAAAAATATATTCATGATTCAAGTTGAAAGTTGATAAGGCAACCGAAAATTGAAACTGGAAATTTATTAAATCATTTAAGTTCATTACGTTTTGTTTTTCCTGAATTGAAATTGAAATAAATAAATAAAAATCAGACTAAACAGAAGTCTTTGGAATTGAAAGCTGCGTTTATGTCAAAGAACCCAAAAAATATCGTGTGGCAAAACTAATCGTTTAGAAACAATACAATACATTTTCTTTAACTTGCAAACTTTCAAGGTTTGTAGTAATGTAACAATCAACACAAATATATGAGAAATGGCGAAACCATGAAATTTATGTACTATCAAAAGTTTTCACTTAATTTTATAGACTATTAATTGTATATACACAATTAAATACATGTATATATCTACAGTGTACAAAATAAGACTAGATAATTAAATATCGCTAAATATAAATGGACTTATTTTTATTTCAAAACCAGAATTAATTTAGTGCTTCCATCTAAGACGTTTTACGTGTAGTGAAATCTCTTTTTATTTCAAAACCAGAATTAATAGTGTTATTTACGTGAAATGAAATTTCTTTTTATATTGGCAAACTTGCAAACGTCAGTGATTTAATAATGTTGCATCTGACAAGCACAATATTCTATAACTCACATACAGGACTTGTAAGGCATGAGAGAATAAATTCAAATAGATTTTAGGGAAAGCCATTAAATGTCGGGGGAATTCCCAAAAGCAAACAAAGAAAATATTTTTGGGGGCCAATTTTTTGACAACTTGGAAAAACGGGCTTTGTACATTTACATAATATAAAACCATGTGTAAAAAAAGATTTTTAGATATGTTCAAAAAAGTATCTGTTTTTTCGATTATATTTAAAGTCTGTTTAATGGTTTTTTATTTTTTAAAAATGCAAAAACAAAAGGGGTTATATTTAAAGGCGAGAAAAAATATGGGCCTCACACACTTAAAATCTGGGATCAAACGTTTTAAAATTTTCCCCCAATTTTTAAATTTTTTTTATAGTTTTTCTGAGACTTTTCTGTTGCGCTGTAACTTTTATACTTTTCTAGATGACATGTGTTACGGGATCAAATAAGTAATTGCAAAAAAAATCAAAAATTAGGGAAAATGTAAATTATTGTTATTAATGAGTAAAAATGTAAATGCATTCGGTTTTGTAAAACAAGGTGGCGTGAATCGACTAACTTTAAAGGCCAATAAATCTCTCGCAAAGGATAGTTGGTCTACACGGAAAATGTTCTATTTTTAGAGCTTTTTATAAGTCTCTGACAAAGCATATGTTAGTACTGGGATTTCTTGTAATCTTCCAAGACCAGCTGCACGTATGTATAAGTGTATATATACCCTCACCGTAACTGTAACAATTTTGGAGCAAATGTGTCTATTCTTGTTTTGTTTTACATGTCACGTTTTACAAGATAATAAGAAAAAAAATTATCTTTCAAATTCATCAGCAGATGATTATAGTTCATTTAGATTATATTCTGGTAAATGTGCAACAAGCAAGATCAAATTTTTAATCAATATTTGATGTAATCATGTAAGACTAGAATAGCTTGACACTGCAAGTAATGTGATGTTTATTCGTAAAAAAAAGTCGTTTCAATAATCAAATTACTCGGGGACTAAATATTGCAACAAACAATTTAAATTTCGTTCTATCATTTATGTAACCAATATCTTTCCCATTCATTAATTTTTTCTCAAAAAGATAATGACATTTACTGAATATTTTATAATAAATAATCTTTGGCTACGTCCGCCTTTTGCAAATTTATCACCAGCACGCCGCCTCATTCTAATCTAAAAAGCTAGCGTTCACAAAATACGAGATAATTATTTTCTCCAATTTTTGAGAATTTGATACCGAAGTTGAATTAATGAAAATGATTAACCGACATGAAAACCATTAAAACAAAACACAATGTGATTTAATGTACTTAAATGAGATTTGTTTTCACAGAAAACAATAACTGAACTCAATCAGGTATTATATATTGCCTGCAAGCCATTGAATATCTGATTTTTTGGAATAAAAACTGTTTGGGATTTTTACAAGAAATCAAATTGATGTTGTCAATTTCTAATATACCGGAAACGTACATTCTCTTACACACCAGTTTGTTGCAAGGTTGAAGCTTAGAACTCTTACACACCAGTTTGTTGCAAGGTTGAAGCTTAGAATCAGTAGTCCCCATGACCGGCAATAACCTGTTACGTAATTAACGTTAAATGTTTGATTCTCAAAAGGCATAATGTGACTTCTATATTTTCTTGACAATTATGATACATGTCGTAATGTATATATTTTATCAGCCGTGTAGTATAAATATTGCAATCAATTAGTAATATTTTATCTAATTGACTATTTCTGATCTTAAAAGAGACATTTATTGAATCTTTTACAATGAATTCTCTTTAGTTTTGTCGTCTTTATGTGCAAATTTTTCATTTCATCAGCATGTCATGTCGCTGCATTGACTAACTAATTGAATAGCTATCGCTGCACAAAATACGAGAAATGAATTATTCATTCTACATTTTAAAAATATAATAAACCAAAATGAAGGGACATTGAACTTGATTCAATTGATTTATGGAGATTTAAATATGAAGGGAATGTTGAATACAGAATATGGTGCATTACTACTTTCTTACATAACTAAAGTGTTAAGAGATGAAATAAAAACATCAGCAATAGCGGAAATTAATTTGAATTAAATTGGAAACTGTCTAATCTCTTGCAAAACAAAATGCATCAACGTCTTAGAAGATGATTGTCGGAAGGCAAAAACCTCGAATAATTAATTAGAAAATAACAATATTATAAATGTCGGGGTTCCTTGTTTAAGGAATTACATACAGCTCTTATACCCTGCATATAGTGTATCATGTGAGAGATATTACAGCAAAGGTTTGAACGCTTGATGGGATAGCATCGTTTATGAGGTGTTATGAAAATCATCTCTCAATTGCTCTTATATTTGCTTAAATAGTATTCCGTCTTCAACACTAAAGATATGACTGTTAGTCAGAACTAATATCATTATAAGAAACAATGCTGAATGATTTATTGTGTATCTGTCAAATTCTTCATTTTTATATTGTCGAAATATGTAACATTCCGCAGGAAAAAATGACATTAAAAATCATATTAAGAGATTAAAAGTATGCATTACTAATCGCAAACAATTCATGATCATGATTATTAATTTATTATCAATAGTAGTTATTATTTACCAACATAATTTTCATATCCTACTCCACATTATTACTTTCGACTTTAAAGGTGAAAAACGTAAGGTGAATTAAATATGACATAACATTCAACACGAAACATAAAATTTGTTTCCCATTAGTTCACCAAATTGCAAGTATTGTGCCGGTGTGGCATGAATTTTGTCAGACCCGTGAGAAACGTAAGACTTTACGTTCTGCGCATGCGCAGGTAGTTGTCGGACGGGGCCGTGAGAAATGTAAGACTTTCTGGTACAATTGTGTGTTAACCTCGTTTAGAAGCTCATCAATTAATCCAAGTGCAGTTCTTCCTTTTATTCATGAGCATAGAGATATTTTCTACGATAGCAACTTTTATTTTTCTGTGACAACGTATCGTGTGGATGAAATATAATAATTGTCCAAATCAGTGGCAGTCTTTCGACATCGTTCGTTCCCGATGTCGAGTTGATGGAAAATCGAAGAGCTTTGATCGAGGTAAGCTTGTTTTGATTTTTTATATTAGAATGAGGTTATTTCAAGCATCTATGAAAGTATGTTAGTTTTTATTAATGCTTACAGGTACTGTAGGCCATGTCAGTCTGTTTTAAGAAATTGGCGGTATGTAGCTCCAACCTTTCGTTTCTTAATTTTGTTTTAGCCGACCAGCCAGCCGACATTTGTAGATCTAGGGGTATGACACACTTAAGTTTACTGATATATTGTCTAATTATATGTATTTGATTTGAATAAGTGTTGACTCGGCCCTAACATACTCGGCCCCGAGTCAGCTCGGCCCTATTCCAACTCGGCACGGATCAACTCCATAGTCAACTCGGCCCACTTAAAATTTATTAATCTGATTATCAGTGATAATATATTGGTTTGTTTTATCACTCTCTGTTGTTGGAACTATATTATTTATATATAGAAAATACATGGTTGATGTCGGGATGGAGCATGTTTATCCGGTGAGCGAGAAAGTGTATCTTGGGGAGCTTTAGCGAACCAAGATTCACTTTTAACTTTAAGATTCACTTTCGCAGCGAACCCGGTAAACTATCTCCATCCCGACATCAACCATGTATTTGATTTATCCTGCTTTAATAATGTTTTTTATAATAATTAGATGGTTTCATTCTTCTTTTTCCCCCGATAAAATAGCATCTATAATAGTATATGTAGTTTTGTTTTGCTGCTAAACACGTGACGTAATCATATGACGTAATGACTGGAGATAGATAAGTTTATCCGGCAAAGCTTAAATATCCAGCTGATGATATAGACAGTAGCAGGATAAATGGACTTAATCACAAACGTTTAAAGACGTTTTCTTAAATTATTATTACATTCTTGGTAATAGAGTTTTCAATGATTTGGGATATATGAATTCATTACAATCCATCCTTGTGACAATTTGCAAAATACATTGCCTGTTGATAAATGCATTACATGTTGTTTTATGTATACAAGATAAATAACAAACATTTAAAAATATTTTAAATAATAAGTAAACAAGTTTATATTTTTTTTTTTATTGAAGATCACTTTACAAACAAAAAGCATCATTTTGAAGGGAACACATTTGTATTATATTAATTGTTATCATGCAACTGCGATGATAACTGCTCGATAACACTTGACTGATAATTATTTTTGATATCAGGTTACTAACTAATAAGCTCCCCCCCCATTTTAACAGACTTGTTTCAATAGCTTATTAGCCTTTAATCCAACAATTTTATCTAATATCCTGACAAGTCTATTTGTTATTTTATTCGTTTTCAATTACGAACAGATTAGATAGCGAATAGTTAAGTTTTAAGCACCAACTTAATGAAGTGACGTCACAATTTATGAATTATTTCCAAAATGACATCATCGATATTCACGTCATATTATTTCGATAAACATAACAAACAGGCCAAATATTTACTATGTGCCAGATTGTTATATTGAATTTATAAGTGATCAGCAAATTGTTTCATGCATGTTTATTTTTGATTGCCGGTTTGACTTTGAAACTGAAATTATGCCTGATACTGAATGTTTGACTTTGACATGTCAAGGAAAAAAGTTTGAAACAGCTTGCAGTTATCAGAAAAAGTTAAGTTTTTTTCAAAAGTGGGCCGAGTTGGCCTGTGCCCATTTGACCCGAGCCAAGTTGGTAGAGGGCCGAAATCCCCCCCCCTTTATATTTATTAGTAAGTTATTATCAAACACACATTTTGTGAACCATTATCCCTAGTATGGTTCAGGTAGTAAGATAATGCAGCAGTCTAATATTTATTAAATTAATGCAACAAAGTTTGAATCAGGTTTCGCTTAAATATTTACTTTTTTCATTAATCAACACTTATTTCTGTAGCACCAAGGCTAAGGGACTTTGATTATATTGAAGTGTATCCCTGAAAAAAGAAGTAAATTCAAGTTATGTTTAGAGTAAAAACATGTATAGAGTAACTTATACTAGGCTTTAGGGGAGCTAATTCTAGAAATATTGATGCTAGAGTCCAATTGAATTTTCCTTTGAAATAATGCAGTTTTCCTTATGTACACCAGCTGATTTTTTACCCTAAGCGGAAATTTTAGCAATAATTTTTAACTAAATCTAAGGTCCCTTTCTATTAAGTGAGAAAAATAACTGGAGTCCCATATTATGTGAGTGATGAGGCCTAAGGAAAATATTATAATATTTGAAGTTAAAAGTTTAAAAAATGAAATATCAAATTATATTGCTGCACTAAAACTGAATAGTACAGATGCCAATGCATGAGTGAGTAGCACTGCTCTACATATACTCAAGCTAAAAATAAATTTTGAATTCACCAGCATGCAGCCCTTGTTAAGAATGTAAACTTGAAACTTTTTATTAAATTAAACGCCTGTTTCTATTTAACAATATTCAACGGCGTTGTACAGTACATATAAATAATAAGAATAAAATTGTGAATGCATAAAAATATGTGGATCAACATCAAATGAAATAAAAGCTTTTACATACAATTCCAATTAACATATTTTTTAAAAAATTGCAGAGACCATAAAATGATAAAACTGATTGATATACATGTAGCATGAGATAAGATTATTTACATACATGTAACTTGATTACAAATAGATTAAAAAGAACAAAACATTCATTTATATTGCACATTCATCACACTGTCAGTCATCAGTTATACGTTACTCATGTTTATGTCATTTCAGATTTTAAAATAGTGATTCAAACTTTCTGAAATAACATGTTTTAAGATTTCTCTTAAATACATCAATATTCTAAGATTGTTTCAACTCTAATGGCAGCGGATTCCACAATTTTGGACCAATAGTTCCGAAACTTCTGTCACTAAATGTTTTTCTTTTATTGAATGGAATAACGTAGCAGTTCTCAGAGGTTTTAGCTGAACGCAGTCGGGTATTTGGTACTTGTTTGGTTAGGAGTTCAGAAAGGTATTTTGGAGCATGACCGATTGAACAATTGTATACGAAAGTCAAAATTTTGAATTCGATTCTAGATTTGATGGGCAACCAGTGAAGGTCGAACAATGCTTGCCTTGAACTGTCAAATTTCTTTCGTTGCAGAACTACCTTAGCGCACATGTTTTGCATACGTTGCATTTTTTTTAATTCAAAATCGGATACACCATAAAGAATGGCATTGCAATAATCCAAATGTGACATTACGAGTGCTATAACTAGTATTTCAACTGCTTCTTTGGTGAGGTATTTTCTGATACGTTTTATTCTAAGATAGTTTAACATTGCAGTACGGCACTTTCGTTTGTCATGTTCCTTGAAATTTAGTGTTTGGTCTAGAAATTCGCCTCAATATCTAATGGACTCCTCGGAGTTGATCTTATCTCCGTAAATACAAATGGAGTTTAGGTGACACTTTTCGAGTTGTTGAGCACTTCCAAATGTTATGAATTCTGTTTTCGATGAGTTCATCTTGAGTTTATTAGCGTTCATCCAGTTGTTGATATCAATCGCACCATTTTCTAATTCAGCGATTGCAGAAATTTCACTATTTTCTTCAGTCGGTTTAAAACGTTTGGTCGCAGTATGGTCATCAGCGAATCCATACACAAATAATCCAGATGGAATCTCGTCAAACAAGTTTCCCGCATACGTTAGGTAGAGCCAAGGCCCTAAACAACTACCCTGGGGGACACTGCACTCTAGTTGCCGTGGAGCTGAGACCGCCGAGTTGACAAACACGTGACAGCCCCTCGGACGAAGGTATGAATCAAGCCAGCTGAGCACTGAACCGCTCACGCCGTACTGCTTCTGTAGCACGTCGACGAGTATATCATGATCCAAAGTGTCGAACGTGGCACTGAGATCAATCGCGATTAGCGCTGTAACTTCTTGTTTTTCCATGGCTGACAACAGATCATTAATTTATCGCAGAAGAGCACATTCACAGGAGTGGTATTTTCTGTAGGCGGATTGGTTTGTAGGTAGTAAGTCATACTGATCAGCATGTTTATTTAGTAATTTCAGAGCTGCTTTTTCAATCAGTTTTGATAAAAACGATAGATTACTCAGAGGTCTATAATTTGAGAATACAAGTTCAAGTCCAATTTTCTTCAAAAGTGGTCTCACGAAAGCCTCTTTCCATTTATTTGGAAATATTCCTTGCTGTAGTGATAAGTTTACCAGTTTTGTTATAGTTGGAAGTAATTCTCCAAGGAATAGTTTTAATATTGCTGTCGGTAATATGTCTAATTCACAAGATTTTGTCTGTAGTTCATTTATCAGCTCTTTAACATTATCATTTGAAAATTCATCAAAGACAAGAAGAAATGAAACGTTTCTAGTATTTGGCTCGAATTTATCAAATGGTTTCAGGTCATTACGTATTTTCTCTATTTTATTCATGAAAAATGAGGCAAAGTGTTCGGAGAGCTCACTATCACTGTACCCAGGTGGCATTGGGTTTTCTGATTTAGTTCCTGTTAACTCAGATACTAACTGGTACAGTTTCTTGGAATCACCCTTTGTATTAGTTACTTTTTCACTTATAACTTTTGTTTTCTCTTTTTCGAGTTCATCATTGTCATGGTTCCGAGACTTTTTGAATGATTCATATTGTTGTGGTTGACGATATTTTCTCCATATTTTTTCAGCTTTCCGAGTCGATATTTTAAGGGTGAGAATTTCGGGAGTGAACCATGGTTTAGGAGCTCTAATTACTTTTGTTATCTCTTTTTCAGGTGCACGAGTGTCCAGAACGTGCTTTATTTTAGTTTCAAACTCATTTACGTATAGATTAATATCACTCTGATCTATTGTAATTTCACTGAACTCTTTTCTAACAGATGACTCGTCCATATTTTTAAGGTTTCTAAATTTGACTGACTTACTGATTATGTTTTCTTTTTGAACATTTGTTACACATTTTATAGCTCGATGATCAGACACATAATCACCAGGTTCACATGCCACAATTTCAACCCCATTGACTGCTTCCGTAATAACAACATCAAGAGTATTGCCAAAAACGTGTGCGCCAAAGTTAACATGCTGCACCAAACCCATAGCGAATAATGAGTCTTTAAAATCTGATATCACACTATTTTCTTCATTCAGATGTAAGATAAAGTCACCCAGTGTTAGAAGATTGGAATATTGAGGCATAATCCCTTCCATGAATTGGAAAAAGTCAGAAATAAATTGTGAATTTGTTGACATGGATGGTGGTCTATAAATGCCAATTACATGCATTGTAATGTTTTTGAATACCAGTTGCCAAATACCAAATTCGAAACAATTTGTCACTCCAGATTTCAATTTCCTCATATTCACAACGGTGCGACAGGTCAAAGCAATCCCACCGCCGATTCGGTTCTTTCGATTGGCTTTACTTATTTTATAACCGTTTTTATTAAGGTCACTAGTTTCATATTCATGCTGATTTTCGTCCGAATACCAAGTTTCAGTGAGGAGGGCAAAATCAAGTTTCTTTTCTCGTAGTATCTGGCCAACACGAACATCCTTGTTTCGAACTGAATGACAATTAAGAGTTATGAAAGATACTTTTTCATTGAATCTGTTATTCAGTGTATTGCATTTCTTTGGATATATGAGATTAATATGAGAGTTAATTCCATTTTGCTTTGTTAGAGGTTTTGATTGTCCATCCTTCTTTCTTTTCCTTTTTTTCCAGCTGGGGACTATATCCAATTTTCTTTATTGTATAGACCACAGATTGATCAGGTTTATAATATCTCTAGTGGTTTGTGACATTTAATCCAATGTTCAATAATTGATCACTGCTGTAGGCAATTTTGTTTGTTGAAATATTTTTGGTTTGTAAAATGTCTACTCCATTATGATGTAAAAAAAATGTAAATGTACATGTTTAAGAAATATTTTGTAATTTCCGATGCATATAACAGTTATCATTAAAAAACGTCAGCATAATTGTTTTCAAAATACAAAATACCATTACAACTTTGATTTACCTAGGGCATATCTAAGATATATGAAAATGTTTGTCTCAATGATGAGTTATGTCGTATTGTACGGACTTTGATAAAAATGAAACCAGCGTAAGCTCACAAAAACGAAGATGTTTCATTAAGCATCTATCATTTTATCAAGTAAAATGATATTAAGTATAATCATGTTTAAAATGAATCTTTTATGCATATTTATTACATTAATTCTTGCTTTTGGTTTCTATTCAATCTCTAAGAACACAAATGTGAATTATCTTTGACAATAGCCAATGTTGTATTTTTTATAATTTCATAAAATATTGCAAATTTCAAGTTTTAATCCAAAAAAAAATATCAAGTTCATATAAACAGATCATCAGGTGTTTAGTAATGATGTATACCATCATATTCAAGATTTATATGCAACACAACACCTCGTAACAATAAAGAATGTACAGATTTATTTTATTTGTTGAGCCTCGATACGGCATGACTGTTCATGAAGTTCAAATATAATTTGCGAAACATAAAATGAAGTAAATCAAATTTCGTATAGAGTATATAAAGGAGCAATAATATTAAATATGATTTCATTTGCAGACATTAAAAATAATTTCTGAATATTCTTAAACTAAATACAAATAACTAGCAGAATCTTACATTTATGGATAGGGAAACAAAAGACTTTTAGACAGAAAAGGCATTGTACCTCTTTTTACATACAGCTGTATACCGTTTATTATGATCATGCAAACAAACCCTATGGTAAAATTAAATGTTTATGGTTCGCATTATGAAATTATTTTAAGCATCAATAACTCATTTTACACCTTAGATATATATTTGTTACATTTTTATTTTTTATCTAATTAAGAGTTATATTATGTGTGTCGTTTTTCTTAAACAACTATCGAATAATATATACCATATTAAAAGAGGAATCGTAGTGAGCTTCAAAGATCAAATAACCTTTTAATGGGACATTATAATAAATTGTTCACCCTTAGTTTAAACATATTTTATTCATAATCATACACAGTACATAATATACAATCATTCAATATATACAATGATGAAATGGATTAGAACGAAAGATATAAAATCTTAAATATATAGTTCTTCTCCGACTCTATTTTGAATTAACAACAAAGTGATGGCATCAATCTACTGAGACAATGTGTATGAATTCATAAACATATATTAGATATACATATGTTAAAGAAAAAAAACCCTTAAGGATACATACATATTCAGACATATATAATAAATTGGGGGAATTAGTTGTAATTATAACGTTATCCTAGCACATTAAGAACTGACTTGCTTTGGCTGGTTCTGGAGAATACAAATTTAATGGTAAAAAAAAACGACTGTGATAATGAGTACAAGATGTTTCAATAAATCATGTTTCGAACCTCTTACTTAGTTTGATATATTTATGAACTGCAGAAAATATAATCTCATTTGCTTCAATTGATTTAGATTCCGTTCCGAACAAGATGATCTCTAATGAAGGAGCTATAATATTTGATACTGTATTAAACAGAATACGTCTTATGTTATCAAATCTTTGACATTCATAAAAATAGTGGTAGGTTGACTCAATTTCACCACACTGACAAAGGGGCGATTGAACAATATTCTTTAAAAATAAATGTTGATTGAGAGAGCTGCAATTTCTCCGGAGTCGCATGTGAAGTATTTGATATTTCCTATCACCGTAATAGAATAAAGAATTGCTTTTGCTACTTCCTTGATTTAGGAGAGACTTAAAGTTGTTTAATGAGTTTGCATTTCTTACATTGAGTGGTAACTCATTCCATTCTTTTAATGTTGAAGGAACAAAAGAATTAGCGTATAGAGAAGTTCTTGTAGGTATAATTTGGAGATTTGTTGAGTTACGAAGATTATACTGACTTGTTTCACCTACTGTATTAGGAACAAGATTACACAGATATTCAGGAGAAATCCCATTTACCATCTAAAAGAATAAAATTAATTTATGTTTACGACGGCGCTCAGCAAGACTTTCCCAGCATATTTCGTGATAGAGCTCCGATATGGAAACAAGTTTAGTGCATCCACTTACAATTCTTGCAGCATCATGCTGTATCTTTTCGAGTTCTTCCTTTTCATAGTTTGAACAGTTGTCCCAAACTACATCAGAATATTCTAAAACTGGTCGAATAAAAGCAAAATATATAACCTCCAATGATCTACGATCAAGCAAATACTTAAGACGTCTCATAACATTTATTCGTGACCAAGCCTTGTTTTTGATGTAAGAAATATGTTCATGCCAGGAAGCATCTTCTGAAAGAAAACAGCCCAGATGTTTGTGAGATTCAACCACAGGGATGCTTACATTAGACATAGACAATGGAGGATGGTGTGGTTTATTCATCTTTTTAGAAATTACCATTGACTCAGATTTATTAGGATTGAATTGCACGAGCCAATTGTTAGCCCAGTTTGATATCTTTTCAATATCTAATTGCATTTGAGTTGCTGTTTCTACTGGAGACTTAACAATCATATACAAACTTGTATCATCTGCAAAAAGATTAATTTTTGAGTTTATATCTGTAACAATATCATTTATAAAGATAAGGAACAAGAGTGGTCCTAAGATAGATCCCTGAGGGACTCCAGCCCTGATCTGAAGATCTGAAGTACTTCCAGGTAAAACCACACGCTGCTGTCTATCAGTGAGGTAACTAGAAAACCAATTAAAAAGATTTCTTCTTATTCCTGCATGGTGAAGTTTAGAAAGAAGCCACTTATGCCACACCTTATCAAAAGCTTTACTTATATCAAAAAATACAACTCTTACTTCAAGGCCTTCATCTAAAGCTTTATTAAAAGTATCATACAAAAAGACTGATTTACTGTAGAATCGCCTAGAAAACTGGATTAAAATGGGGTAAAAAAACATTGAATGATTAAGGAAATTGAAAACATGCTTAAAAATGATCCGTTCAATAACCTTTTCTATTGTTGATTACAAAGATACAGGCCTGTAATTTGACACAAGTGAAAGATCTCCCTTTTTATTAACTGCACATACATTAGAAATTTTCCAAGATGATGGAACATAACAATTTTGTAAACTCGAATTAAATAATTCACAAAGAGGTAATTTTACGTGTTCAACGGACTCCTTTAGAAGTCTGTTATCAACACCATCAGGTCCTGAAGCTTTTCCAATTTTTAGACATTTAATTGCATCTTCAACTTCAGAGGTGGAAATTGTAATTGACTCCAATGATTGAGGATTAGCTGAAGCAGATGATAAGATAGGGACTTCTTTGTCAGAGCCAGTAATTAATGATTGTCTTGTAAAATAAGTATTCAAAATATTTGACTTTTTTCTGTCATCATAGACAAGTTCATTTAAAACATCATCACTTAAAGGGGGAATTCCAACAGACTTTTTATCAGAAATAAAACCTCGTAATATTTTCCACCAATCTTTAGATGAAAGAGCCGAATTTTTTAATTTGTTTTAATATATATTATCACCCTTTCACTGCCATCAGGACGACATATGCCGTTCCCATTATTTTCGGCGTATTTGCCATATGGACGGCTTTTGCCGTTTCTATAATAAAAATAATAATAATATAATAATAAATATATAGATAATTATACCATCGACAATAATTATTATTATACTAGCAGATTTGGAAATATATATAATTATTATAATACTATTAACGAATAATAATAATTATATTAATATTATAATATAATAATTTCTTAGAAAATCCTCTGGCAAATAGGTGATCAATAAATCAATAACCCTCTAGCAGCGAAAAGTAATAACAAATCTCAATTGAGGGTCAAAGTCCATCTTCTCAAGGACGCAATTGAGCTAGATTTCAGGGAGTATTAAAAAAATTGTTATTCAGCAGCTACAAATGTCCGAAGAACCAAATTTATTTTAGTGAAGTCAATAATGGATTGAATATTTATTCTGAAATTAATATTTATTCTGCAATTAACAGTTTAATGTGTTTTCACCTAACAAATTATTTATCTTAGTTCCTGTTTTAATTGATATTTTCGTATTATAAAATTGCAACTTATGCTTGATTATATGACTACAAATACGTTTAGGGTATTTTAATCATATGTATTATTTCATTTCTATGCACAATATGTGCATCTTTTATCTTAATTTTATTATTGAAAAGTTTTCATAAGAATATATCAAGCAAGCAATGCAGAAAACAGAGTAGCGTTATTATATTTAACTACTTGTATGTCTTATATCACAAAGCTCTGGGGAAATGATTATCCCTCTGAAGCGTAAATCACATCAAAATTGCATGACAAGTTAAAAGATATACTATGATCATCCTTGAGTAAAATATTTTAATCAAAGAAATTTATTGAAACCAATGAAATTCTTACTGAATATGTCTTATTTGAATAAAAGAATGAAAAACCTACGCACGGGAAGCTGCGTTCCCTATTATAATCTAGTAAAGTTAGTTTTTTCTTTAAAAAACTGCCAGTTTTGTAATAACACTATTTATTCATATTGTGGCCACATATTACATGTTTATTTTATATCTACAAAGAGACTGTGTAGCAATTATTAAAACTTTTTAATATTAAATATCTTTGAGTCTGTGCATGAAAGATAATGAAAGATATTGTCCAATAATTTTACTTCTTCGTTAAAAAGGCGAAAGTGTGACATTGAAATAAAAGCACTACGAATTACCATATTGACAGTTATAGCCTGTTACGTCCAAACATTATATGACTTTATCTAAGAAACTTTATAAAGAGTATTTCTTTTGTTTATACTGTACCTTATTGACAATAATGCCATGGTAATATGGCGATAATATTACTAAGAACAATCATTATATATGCCCGGAAAAATTTGTCGTAATATGTCAGTCTTGTGTTCCTACATTTATGTATTGTAAATATTAACAGGTAAATAACGTGACTTCTCACGAAAAGATTCGTTTCTATTCATATTTTCTACATCAAATATATATCAAAACTGTATTACAATAAAGATTTAGTAGTGCCTGTTTCAATGATATCTATATTCTATTGTATTCTGTTTTGGTCATCCATCAATGTCTGACTGTTTGGTGCATATGATATCAGAAATATCAGAAATAATACATCTGTCAAACACACTATTCTATCATCTACAAGTAATGTCTGTATGATACAAGACAATAAAACAAAATTGAATTTGAAAATTTTCACATGAACGATGAGCAGTTAAAAATGCAATCGACGAGATTGGACGCCGATATAAAATTTTCTTAAGAAAGCTTTGTGACATAGAACATGTAATACTCTTTCAAGTATTATATACTTAATAACTTTCATTTCATATTCTTTGCAATATTTTATGAGAAGAAATGGCAGCATTTGTTTTATATGTATGTAAAATATAGAAGTGTATTCAATTCAGCGAAATTGTCAATCATAATATTTGAAATCTCTTTTACAATTAACAAAGGATTTTTTAAAAACTTTCATCTGACAAATTACAAATCTAGTATAGTAACACATTCAAGGAAATGGAGCATTGGGTAACATTATATTTACATATTACAGTATATACAAGCAAATTGTTATAAGAACGTCGTTTCAATTTCATTTAAACTGTTTAAAAGAAAGGCATTCATGAACTTAACTTCGCCTTTGACGTCTTATCTGTGATATGCAGGCTTCATAGCCTATGATCCCCTTTTAAAATTCCATTTTATTTAGTTCGGCCCATTGTTTTATCTTTTAGGGCACACGCTTTCTATTACTTGGGGACCATACAAATTTTTACCATTACATGTTAAATGTTGAATTCCGCTGAAGCCGGTGCTAGGGGGCGTGGACGGTAGATTGCACTTGACAGTACCGTCCATGAACAGGCTCAATCAAACCGAGTCTGCAACATTTTTCAATTTTGCCGTGTTGGGCTTTCTTTGGGTATTCATATTTTCTCTATTCCTACATTTCTAGGGAGTATTGAACAGGCTCAATCAAACCGAGCCTGCAACATTTTCAATTTTGCCGTGTTGGGCTTTCTTTGGGTATTCATATTTTCTCTATTCCTACATTACTAGGAGTATTGGGTAGATGTATTTTAAAAGGATTTCTTATCTACTCTAGTTCTGTAGTAATATCTGAATATTATAGAATAGATAAGGTTTTAGCTTTCTACAAAATTAAATTATCCTTGCTAATTGGCAATTGGCTTCTATTTTGTCCAATAAAAAGCCACGTGATCAACTATAAAATGGACATGGAACGGTTTCAATGATGATTGTGAAGGCATTCATTAAACCATTATGTATATTTCAATATGTGTTATCAATGCGGCAAATTACCATTACGACATTAAAAGTAATATATTATGCTACAATCAAAACGATAAATACTGTTTAAAACTACTAAAGTAGATTGGTTTTAAATGTTTTAAAAGAAGGCTGATATAAATTCATTTATATCATCAACACAATGTAAAGAGTTATTATTTAAGTCACGTTAATAAAATTGATGAATCATCCCTTTTATCATGGCAACAAATCGGTTTCATTAGTTCTACTAGTATTTTGCAGATAATATCGGAAACGACACATATATCTTTTATCCATTGTGGTCTGTTACAGATAATTAGTGCAAATTTAGACAACATAGGAAATATGTCTAGTACATTAACATAATTATACACTATGTGTAAAATAAGATTTCAGAAATGTTCAATACGTGTTTATTTCCGATAATATAACGTGCTGTTTAATGGTTTTAACTTATTTTGTATAATGCAAAGACAGAGAGTTATATTTATAGCGCGAGAAAACTATGACGTCATACACTTAAAATCAGTATCAACGTTTAATTATCCCTCAATATAATTTTAATAGTTTTTTCTGAGACTATGTTGCGCTGTATCTTTTATACTTTTCTACATGTTTGACATGTATTACGGGATCAAAAGAAGTAACGAAAAGGTAGTTGCAAAAAAATTAGGGAAAATGTAAATTATTGTTATTAATGAGTAAAAATGTAAAGGCATTCGGTTTCGTAAAACAAGGTGGCGTAACACGACCATTTTTGAAGGCCAATAAATCTCTCGCAAAGGATTGTTGGTCTAGACTGGAAAATGTTCTATTTCTGAACTATTAATAAGTCTCTGACAAAGCATATGTTAGTACTGGAATTTCTTGTAATCTTCCAAGACCAGTTGCACGTATGTATAAGTGTATACATACCCTCACCGTAACTGTAACAATTTTGGAACAAATGGGTCAATGAATTTACTTTTATATTTTTTGTGTTTTACATGTCACGTATTACAAGATAATAAGAAGATTTTTTTATCTTTCAAATTCAGGAGCAGATGAGTATAGTTCATATAGACAATATTCTGGTAAATGTGCAACAAGCAAGATCAAATTTCTAATCAATTTTTATGTAATCATGTAAGACTAGAATAGCTTGACACTGCAAGTAATGTGATGTTTATTCGTAAAAAAGTCGTTTCAGTAATTAAATTACTCGCGGACTAAATATTGCAACAAACAAGTTACATTTCGTTCTATCACTTATGCAACCAATATTTCTCCTATTCATTTTAATTCTTCTCAAATAGATAATGACATTTATAAAGTATTTTATAATAAATTCTCATTGGCTTCGTCCGCATTTTGCAAATTTATCATCAGCACGCCTCCTAATACTAATTAAAAAAAGCTAGAGTTCACAAAATACGTGAGAATTATTATCTCCAATTGTTTGGAATGCGATACCGTCTGCATTTTGCAAATTTATCACCAGCACACCGCCTAATACTAATTTAAAAAGCTAGTGTTCATTATTTTCTCCAATGTTTGAGAATGAAGTACCGAAGTTAAACTAATGAAAATGATTTACCGACATAAAAACCATTAAAACAAAACACAATGTGATTTAATGTACTTAAATGAGATTTGTTTTCACAGAAAACAATAACTGAACTCCATCAGGTATTATGTATTTCCTGCAAGCCAACGACTATCTGAATTTTGGGGAGGAAACCTGATTTGGAGTTTTACAAGAAATCAAATTGATGTTGTCAATGTACATTCTCTTGCACACCAGTTTGTTGCAAGGTTAAAGCTCAAAATCAGTAGGCTCCCATGACCAACTGACCTGCAATATCCTGCTACGCAATAACCGTTGAATGTTTGGTTCTCAAGAGAGAATCAGATAAGTGTCATGTTTTGATACTGTTTAACTACCTTGCAATGTCTGTGAAAAAATGTTTACATCCACTTTTGTAAAAATTAATGTACGCAAGTTCATATTAATTCCGTATTTATTGTCAACTTTATAGAGTTAAGTATTTAAGCATTTGTTTGGACCTTAACGTCGATGTCAGCATATTTGGTCATATCTCGGCGGACGGTCCCTGTAACTGACTTTCCTGTACAACACACCAATTTCTCCTCAATTAAGTAGCCTTAATGGCCATTTAGACACAATATCCGAGATCAATTGTCAAGGATAAATTTCGCCTTGGTCGAGGATCGAACCATCGAACCCCAGAATTATGAAACCAACACAGTTAAGCAATTAGAAAGTTGTCACAGATTTCTGTTGTTATAGATAACTACTTTATTTTTAAAATGTCCCTAGATTCGATATGCCACATCATCTCTAGATTTGGACAATACATTACCCCTTCATTTGGACAACAAAAGTATCCCTCGATTTTGACGGTAATATTATGGATTGCCCCTGGACTTAAACAATTTCATTTTACTTGTTTTGGACAACGACTATCCTTCACAGCTGTATAAAACCTAGATTTGATATTAAAAAGAAACCTTACCCTGATTTGATCATCAATTTCAGCTAAAGATATCAAATTTAAAGAGTTTAAAAAATAGTTGAACATTCTGTCTGATTTGTGATAACATCGCTTTTCAGCATATTAATAACATGTGCATAAATAAAATGTGTCGGTGAAACTTCAATATACAGTTTTATCGCATTCATGAGTACAATTGATGTATATTTACATAAATGAAGTTCATCTATTCCTTTGGCAAATAATCATTTGTCACAAAGTGCTAAGCATGGGAAAAAAAGAGTATTCTGTGTTTCTCCTAGGTCTCAGATTTTTACACTTTGAAACAAAATGGAAAGAAGATGGAAAACGATGAACATTTTCATATGTGAATGTTAAATTAAGCTGATGCACTTTCTTCTACTGTCCATGAACAAGCTTAATCCGACCGAGCCTGCAATATTAATAATTTTGTCGTTTTGGTTTTTTTAGGGATTCCGTTTTCTCTATTTTACGGTGCAAAAAATGTTATCAGCTGTTACATTTAAAAACGTATGTCACAGTATCTTTGTTGTTGTTTTACTAATAAAATTAATTAATAAATTTTATATTGCTTTATTTTAGATATTCAAACTATCTATACCTATATGACATAAACTTATTTTTAAACAAACAAGAATTTTGGAAAATGATGATTATTTCAGCGGTACGCACCGATTTATCTGATAATCTTGACTTTTTGAAGAAATAAATAAAATTGTTTTATAAAACTCTACAGATTTTAAACATTTGCTCAAAAATTGATTTAGTTGAATGACTAAAACATGTTCATTTTGACCAATGTTAATACTGGTCAAAAGAAAATATGCCATTACAGTGAACTAATTGGTGACGCGAATAAAGTGATGATCACTATATTGAAAACGGCGCACGGGCAATCGGATTGATCATTGCTTGTTAAGCGTGTTTGGTGGCAGCCTATACTTATCTAATACATTATCTAAAATTTCGTTCTTAGTCGTAAATATGTGTTTGTGGTATGGCGGTAACTTGTATTTACCACTGCCGTCCATAGACAGGTGCATTCAAATTGAACCTGCAATACGTTCATTATTTAAGCGTGTATGTTGAATATATATCAATTCTAAACAGCACCAATTTTCATAGGCAAAGACCCTGCTTCAAACTTATCGGATCTTACCAGCCTGATTTTGTACATTTTCAATGAATTACTATATACCAGAATCACATTTTCGCCGTAATTATTATTATTATTTTCGTTATGTGTATTGTTCAAATTATACTGAAGGTAAATGTTCACGGGATTCCACTTAAAGATCAATAGGTTATGTATGTATAAGTGCACAAAGATTGTGTTGAAAAAAAAAGAAAGTCATAATTGATCTCCTCTACATTGTCACAGTTTCGATGACAGTACTATCACGGCTTTCTGATTATCGAACATTGGGATATCAATTTTACATATGCTTCCTCTAAGCAATCTCAAAAAGTAATTAGAAAACGCATAAATTTATGAATATAAAAGTATGGCGAAAATTCATTCTGTGCAAAATATACTGCTCGATTATAAATCCTACCAATGAAGAACGTTCATCACGACTTAATCGTTGTGTTTGCTGTATTTGTAGTTTCACTCTTTTCGGCTGTAGAAAATCAGTATTCTTCCTTACAGGGAGATACTGAATATATGAAGAATTTTCCTTGGCCATTTTGACATTACAAACTGAAATCTGGGAATCCCATTGACCATTGTAAAATAAAATGTAAAGGATTGTTTTTGCCATTCTAAAATAAAATTTTAAGGATAGTTCTAAATTAAAATGAAGAGGATAATTCTTTCTAGTTAGGTTTTACATATTCCAAAACATATCCAAACATTATAAAAACATGTTTCTCTAAAAGAAGGAAAATATTTTATTCGTTTCTGAGTCATAATGTGCCTTCAATATGTTCTTGACAATCATTAAACATATCGTAATGTATTTTAACAGCTCTGTAGAGTGTATATTGCAATCAATTAGTAATTCTTTCTCTAATTGACTATTTCTGATCTTAATAAAGACATTTTTGAATCTTTTACAATAAATTCTCTTTAGTTTTGTCGTCTTTATGTGCAAATTTTTCATTTCATCAGCATGTCGCCGCATTGACTAACTAATTGAATAGCTATCGCTGCACAAGAAATGAATAATTCATTCTACATCGATATTAAAAATATTAAAAACCAAAATGAAGGGAAATTGAACTTGATTAAATTGATTTATGGAGATTGAAGTATGTAGGGGTGCTGAAATGGATTTCATTTTACAGAATATAAGGGCATTATAACCTTATCATATAACTAAATGTTAAGAGAAGAAATAAAAGCATGAATTATTGAGGAAATTAAATTGAATAAAATTGGAAACTTGCACAACAAAATGCGTCTTAGAAGGCGACTGTCGTGGAATTCAATGACCTCGAATATAACAATACTTTTGATGTCGGGTTTCCTTGTTTAAGCCAGTATACACAGCGCTTAGTGATTAATGTGAGAGATATAACAGCAAATGTTTGAATACTTAATGTGTTGGCGTCTGTTCATGAGATGTTCTGAAATTACTCTAATATCTGCTAAAATAGTATTCCGTTTTCAACACTACATGTATGACTGTTAGTCAGAACTTATATCATTATAAAAGACAATAATGGATGATTTAGTGTGTATCTGTCAAATTCTTCCTGTTTTATATTGTAGAAATATGTAAAATTCCACAGAAATAGTTGGCTTTATAAATCGTATTAAGACATAAAAAAATGTGCATTACAGACAGCAAACCATTTATGATCATGATTATTATCAATTAGTAGTAATTATTTACCAACATTATTTTCATATCCTACTCCACTTTATTACTTTCGACTTCAAAGGTGAACGAGTTGAGGTGAATTAAATATAGCATTACATAATTTCATTTACCCATTAGTACCCCAAATTGCATGTAATGTGCCTGATTATCAGAAAAGAAATATGTATGTTAATGTTTGTTTTACTAAATACTAAAATATACATACCATTACAACTTTGATGTACCTTTACTTACAAGTTAATAAATAGCTACAAAAGATTCAGTGGAAACATTTGTAATTATTTTTCGATGTAAATTATGGATTTATAAGTATGACCAAAAGCCTTTTATAATACAATACACATTTCTAATAGCAATTATATAGGGCATATGTAGAATGTATGTTATATGGCATATGTAGAATATATAGGCTATGGGGCATATGTAAGATATAGCTACATGAAAATGTTTGTCTCGATGATGACATACTGTATTGTACGATCAATGACTTTGATAAAAAAGAAACGAGCGTAAGCTTTCATATAGAAATTCACAAAAACGAAGATGCTTATTCAAGCTCCCATCATTTTATCAAGTAAAATGATCTTAAGTATAATCATGTTTAATGCATATTTATTACATTAATTGGTTTCTATTAATTCTCTAAGAACACAAATGTGAATTATCTTTGATAATATCCAATGTTGTATTTTTTTATAATTTCATAAAATATTGCCAATTTCAATTTTTTCATCTGGACAACTTAAACGTTTTACAGAATTATTTTCCGAACAATTTATCAAGTTCATATAAACAGAGTATCAGGAGTCTAGTAATGATGTATGCCATCATATTCAAGATGTATATGCAACATAACATCTCGTATATTTTAACAATAAAAATGTCCAGATTTGTTTTAAACAGAGTATCAGAAGTCTAGTAGTGATGTATGCTATCATATTCAAGATTATTATATGCAACATAACATCTCGTATATTTTAACAATAAAAATGTCCAGATTTGTTTTATTTGTTGAGCCTTGATACAGCATGGTTGTTCATGAAGTTTAAATATAATTTGCGAAACATAAAATGAAGTTAATAATATTTCGTATAGAATGTATAAAGAATCAGACTTTTAATATGATTTCATTTCTATAACTTTTAAACAGACATAAATAAGAACACGAGAACAAACCTCTGAATGTTCTGAAACGAAGTAATACAAATTACTAGAACATCACAATTTAACATAAATAATTGTAAAAGGGATACGGCAACAATAGAGTTTTAGATAACAAAGGCATTCTATCTCTTCAAACATACAGCTGTAAAAAAGTTAATTATTATCATGCAAACAAACGTAATGGTAAAATAAATGGTAATGGTTCGCAGTTCGAAATTATTCTAGTATCAACACTAATTTTACACTTTATATATATTTTTGTTATATTTATTTTGATTTAAGAGTTATGTATGTCGTTGATTACAATTATCGAATAATATATAGCATATTAAAAGAAGAATCGTAGTTGCCTTTAAAGATCAAATAAACTTTTTAATGGGACATTATAATAATTTTTTCATTAAGTAATAACAAATCACAATTGAGAGTCAAAGTCACATCTTCTCCAGAACGCAGTTAAGCCAGATCTCACAGAGTATTTGTTATTCAGCAGCTTCAAATGTCCGAAGAAGCAAAATTATTTTGGTGCAGTCAATAAAGGATTGAATATTTATTCTGCAATTAACAGTTAACAAATGGATTAAAATGTGTTCTCACCTAACAAATTATCTATCTTAGTTCATGTTTTAAATAATGTGTTCGTATAATGCAAATGCAACTTATGCTTAATAAAATGATTACACAAACGTATATGGTATTTTAATTGCATGTATTATTTCATTTTTATGCACAATATGTGCACAACTTAAAATTCTATTTTAATTGTATTATTGAAAAGTTGTCATAAGAATATATCAAACAAGCAATGCAGAAAACAGAGTAGTGTGTATTGTATGAACTACTTGCATGTTTTATATCATAAAAATCTGGAAAAATGATAATCCCTTTGACGCTTAAAATGCATCAAAATTACATGGAAATTGTTCACTCGGATTAAAAGCTACTCTTTGCTTATCTTTGAATAAAATATTTTAATCACAAAAAGTTATTGAAACCTATGAAATATCTCTAATTTGAATAAAAGAATAAAAAAAAAACTTCGTGTGGAGAGCTTCGTTACCTATTATAAACAAGTAAAGATTGTCTTCTTAAATAAACTTTTTTCAATGACACTATATATTCATATTGTGACCATCTATAACATGTTTATTCAATATTTACAAAGAGACAGTGTAGCAATAATCAAAATTTCTAATATCAAATTTGAGCATAGTATATTTTTAATTGAGTCCGTACATGAGAGATAATGAAAGATATTAAACTTTCCTTTAGTTTTACTTTTTCGTGAAAACGATCAAAATGTGACATGGTAATAAAAGCAATAAAAAATAACAATTCTACGAAATATCTCCATCTGTGCATAAATAGTTTAAGAAGATTACCATATTGACATTAATAGTCTGTTATGTTCTGGCATTATATGTGCTTATCTAAGATTTTATTAAAAGTATTTAGTATTTATTATTATAAAGTAGATATGAGAATAAAGCAGGCAACGTATTGTCAATGTAGAAAACGTTAATATGTTGTTGTTGTCTTTTCTGCTTTTAGCTAGTAACATTCCGTAAGTTAAACTTTCTCATGAAACTTTGACAGGTAAAAATGCAAATTAATAAAAACAATCATTTTACTGATTAACACCTTGTCTGAACTAAAATTAAGTTTAGAATACATGTATTGACATATTGACAGCTACGCCATGGCAATATGGTAATGATATTATTAAAAACAATCATTATATATCCCCGGCAGTATTTGTCGTAATATGTCAGTCTGTGTTGCAACATTTATGTATTTTAGATAATTATATGTTAATAACATGACTCCTCACACCAAGATTTGTTCTTTTCATATTTTTATATGAAACATAAACGATAGAGTTGTGCGTGTTTCAATGATATCTACATTCTATTGTATTCTGTGTTCGTTATCCGTCAATGTCTGACTGTTTGGTGCATATGATATCAGAAGTTATACATCTGTCAAACACACTGTTATATCATCTACAAGTAATGTCTGTATGATACAAGAGAATAAATCAAAATTGATTTTAAAATTTTCTCATGAACGATGAGCAGTTAAAATGCAATCAAAGAGTTTGGCGCCGATCATGTTTTTTTTAAGAAAGCAGCGTGGCATAGAACATATTATAATACTGCAAGTATGCTATACTTGAACATTAATTTTCATTTCACATTCTTTGCAATACTTTATGAGAAGAAATGGCAGCATTTGTTTTATAGGTATGTAAAGGATATAAGTGTTTTCAATGCAGCGAAATTGTCAACCAAAATATTTTAAATCTATTTTTAGGTTAACATTAAAATTTCATCTGACAAATTTAGTAACACATTCCAGGAAATGGAACATTGGGTAACATTATGTTTACATATAACAGTATATACATTTTAAAAGGTAGTACATAAATTTAAACACATTTAAACAAAATAAAGAGAATTGTTATTAGAACGTTCAATTTCATTGACACTGTATAAAAGAAAGGCTTTCATAAAGTTCCTACATTTCTAGGTAGTATTTGATACATGCATTTTAAAATGTTTTCTGATCTAACCTAGCTCTGTAGTAATATGTAAATATTATCGGATAGATAAAGTTTAACTTTCTACAAAATTAAAGTATCCTTGCAATACTTGGCAATTGGATTCTATTTTGTCTAATGATAGCGATGTTATCAACTATAAAAAGGACAGGGAACGGTTACAATGATGGTTGTGACGGCATTTATTAAACCTTTAAGTATACTTCAATACTTGTTATCACTACGGCAGTTTGTCATTACGAGATACAATATCATTTTATAAGTAATTTATGATGCTACAATCAAAACGATAAATACTATGATAAACTATAAAAACAGATTGGTTTTGAATGTTATAAAAGAATTAATATGATATAAATTCATTGATAACATCATCACATTGTTAAGAATTATGATTTAGGTCAAGTTAATAAAATTGATGAAACATCCCTTTTATCATGGAAACAAATCGGTTTCATTAGTCCTATTTTGCTGTAAAATCAGAAACGACAAATATATCTTTTATCCATTGCGGTCTGTGAAAGATAATTAGCGCATTTGGCATTGAAATTCAGAAGGGAGGTATTACAAGAATCAAAACGTGTTTGGACATTTAGTTTTATTGTGGTTCGACTTCTGCCAATCGTTTTAGTAGACACTGTATTTATCTAACTTACATTTAAACTTATGTTAACTACATCTACATTAACTACATAAAAAGTTGTGTAACATTTCTATTATAAACATTTTATGCTAATATTATGGCAAAATACTTACACGTAATGTAAACTTCAAAAGAATATTGTTGTATTTAATAGTTATTCCAATATCCCTAAAGTGGAAAGAGAATAGAAAGTAGAAAATGTATTTTGTATTTATGTTTTTTCATGGTTATATTTGTGTCTCAACATCTAAAAAACATTGAAAATTTTTTTGAAAACAAAATTAGAATGCAAGAACTAAAACGTTCTTAAAGTTCTCTACAATCATTATGATTATAAAGGTTCACTTACTCGTATTTGTAAATGTCGGGTTAACATACTAAGATTATGTTTGTATTTTCCTGTTGAATAAAAATATATTCATGATTCAAGTTGAAAGTTGATAAGGCAACCGAAAATTGAAACTGGAAATTTATTAAATCATTTAAGTTCATAACGTTTGTTTTTCCTGAATTGAAATTGAGATAAATATAAAAATCAGACTAAACAGAAGTCTTTGGAATTGAAAGCTGCGTTTATGTCAAAGAACCCAAAAAATATCGTGTGGCAAAACTAATCGTTTAGAAACAATACAATACATTTTCTTTAACTTGCAAACTTTCAAGGTTTGTAGTATTATAACAATCAACACAAATATATGAGAAATGGCGAAACCATGAAATTTATGTACTATCAAAAGTTTTCACTTTATTTTATAGACTATTAATTGTTTATACACAATGAAATACATGTATATATCTACAGTGTACAAAATAAGACTAGATAATTAAATATCGCTAAATTATTATTATATTATTATTATATACCACATTTCTATAGCACTCTTTTCATAAATAATAAATGTTCAAGAGTGCTTTACATAAATCCGATGAAACATAATCATATATATATATAAGACATAATGTACAACATTAATTAAGTAAACCTATTAAACAATAATGATAATCTAAAACCAGTAAAGGATGGTAAGAAATACAGACACATTTAGTTTAAAATCAAGGCTCAATTAAAATTAACACTGATAATATAGCAAAAGTAGTACATGTATGATGATTTATGAACTAACGTCCATAGAACTTTATGAAATAATGTGTTTTGAGAGCTCTCTTAAAACATGGCAAGGTATTACAGTCTCTAATATCAGGTGGTAACGCGTTCCATAATTTCGATGCGGCTGTCTGGAAGCACCTGTCACCATATCGTACTGTCCGAGATTTAGGCACAACTAATGTCATTGAGTTATTCTGGGACCTCAGATTTCTGACTGGGATGTACACGTCTATCATGTCTTTTATATAGGCTGGTGATTGATCGATGAGGGATTTATATGTATAAGTCAAAATTTTATATTCAACCCGATACTCTACCGGAAGCCAGTGAAGTTCACGTAAGATAGGTGTTATGTGGTCATATTTGAGTGTTTTGGTCACATTTCTAGCTGCTGTATTTTGAACATGTTGTAACTTGGTCATTGACTGCTTAGAGACTCCATATAACAGTGCATTACAGTAGTCTAACCTAGAAGTAACAAGTGAATTTACTAGAGATTTGGTTGCTTTAACAGTAAGATAGGGTCTGATGTGACCGATTTGTCTTAATTGTGCATAACAGTTCCTACAGACATTATTTACATGTTGTTCCATCCTCATGTTCGAGTCAAGAAATGCACCAAGATTGCGCACACTAAGATGATTGGCTAATTTTCGAACCGTCGACTGTTACTGTAACATCTGAAACAGGTTGTGCGTTATGTTCAGATGAGAAGATGATCAACTCTGTTTTGTCGCCGTTTAGCTTCAGCATGTTTGGCATTCATCCAACTTACAATATCTTCAAGACATCTTTCAATACGGTTTATATTCTCCTGAATTGAAATATTGGTCATTGGTTTGAAGGATAGATAGAGTTGTGAGTCATCTGCGAAGAAATGGTTGTTTAGATCATGTTTACGGCATATATAAATATATATTTATATAAATATAAATGGACTTATTTTTATTTCAAAACTAGAATTAATTTAGTGCTTCCATCTAAGACGTTTTACTAGTAGTGAAATCTCTTTTTATACTTGGAAAACTTGCAAACGTCAGTGATTTAATAATGTTGCATCTGACAAGCACAATATTCTATAACTCACATGCTGGGCTTGTAAGGCATGAGAGAATAAATTCAAATAGATTTTAGAATGCCATCAAATGTCGGGCAATCAAATGCAGCACGAGATATTTAGCGCCAATTTTAGACAACTTAGGAAATACGTCTAGTACATTGACATAATTATATACTATGTGTAAATTGAGATTTCAGATATGTTCAAAACGTGTCTGTTTTGTCGATTATATAACGTGCTGTTTAATGGTATTAACTTATTTTGTATAATGCAAAGACAGAGAGTTATATTTATAGCGCGAGAAAACTATGACGTCACACACTTAAATCTGTATCAACGTTTAATTATCCCTCAAGTTTTTTATATAGTTTTTTTCTGAGACTATGTTGCGCTGTATCTTGTATACGGGATCAAATGAAGTAACGAAAAAGTAGTTGCAAAAAAAAAAATCAAAAATCAGGGAAAATGTAAATTATTGTTAATAATAAGTAAAATGTAAAGGCAACAAGGTGGCGTAAACCGACCAACTTCAAAGGCCAGTAAATCTCTCGAAAAGGATTGTGGGTCTACACGGAAAAATGTTCTATTTTCTGGCAAATCATATGTTAGTACTGGGATTTCTTGTAATATTCCAAGACCAGCTGCACGTATGTATGTATATAATGAGTATACACCTTCAAAGTACCTGAGCAAATGTGTCAATGAATTTACTTTTATATTTGTTGTGTTTTACATGTCACGTATTACAAGATAATAAGAAGATTTATCTTATCTTTCAAATTCAGGAGCAGATAATTATAGTTCATTTAGATTATATTCTGGTAAATGTGCAACAAGCAAGATCAAATTTCTAATCAATACTTAATGTAATCATGTAAGACTAGAATAGCTTGACACTGCAAGTAATGTGATATTTGTGCTCTAAGTGGAATAATTAAGAAAACAGTCGTTCCAATAAATACATTACTCGCGGACTAAATATTGCAACAAACAATTGAAATTTCGTTCTATCATTTATGTAACCAATATCTTTCCTATTCATTTTAATTTTTCTCAAATAGATAATGACATTTTATTGAATATTTTACAATAAATTCTCTTTGGCTACGTCCGCCTTTTGCAAATTTATTCGCCGCCTAATACTAATTTAAAAGCTAGCGTTCATTATTTTCTCCTATGTTTGAGAATGTAGTACCGAAGTTGAATTAATGAAAATGATTTATCAACATGAAAACCATTAAAATCAAACACAATGTGATTTAATGTACTTAAATGAGATTTGTTTTCACAGAAAACAATAACTGAACTCCATCAGGTATTATGTATTTCCTGCAAGCAAACGACTATCTGAATTTTGGGGAGGAAACCTGATTTGGAGTTTTACAAGATATCAAATTGATGTTGTCAATTTCTAATACAATGTACATTCTCACCAGTTTGTTGCAAGGTTAAAGCTCAAAATCAGTAGGCTCCCATGACCAACTGACCTGCAATATCCTGCTACGCAATAACCGTTGAATGTTAGGTTCTCAAGAGAGAATCAGATAATTGTCATGTTTTGATACTGTTTAACTACCTTGCAATGTCTACATCCACTTTTGTAAAAATTAATGTACGCAAGTTCATATTAATTCCGTATTTATTGTCAACTTTATAGAGTTAAGTATATAAGCATTTGTTTGGACCTTAACGTCGATGTCAGCATATTTGGTCATATCTCGGCGGACGGTCCCTGTAACTGACTTTCCTGTACAACACACCAATTTGTCCTCAATTAAGTAGCCTTAATGGCCATTTAGACACAATATCCGAGATCAATTGTCAAGGATAAATTTCGCCTTGGTCGAGGATCGAACCATCGAACCCCAGAATTATGAAACCAACACAGTTAAGCAATTAGAAAGTTGTCACAGATTTCTGTTGTTATAGATAACTACTTTATTTTTAAAATGTCCCTAGATTTGATATGCCACATCATCTCTAGATTTAGACAATACATTACCCTTCATTTGGACAACAAAGTATCCCTCGATTTTGACGGTAATATTATGGATTGCCCCTGGACTTAAACAATTTCATTTTACTTTGTTTTGGACAACGACTATCCTTCACAGCTGTATAAAACCTGATTTGGAGTTTTACAAGAAATCAAATTGATGTTGTCAATTTCTAATACAATGTACATTCTCTTGCACACTAGTTTGTTGCAAGGTTGAAGCTCAAAATCAGTAGGCTCCCATGACCGGCTGACCTGCAATATCCTGCTACGCAATAACCGTTGAATGTTTGGTTCTCAAGAGAGAATCAGATAATTGTCATGTTTTGATACTGTTTAACTACCTTGCAATGTCTGTGAAAAAAATGTTTGCATCCACTTTTGTAAACATTAATGTACGCAAGTTCATATTAATTCCGTATTTATTGTCAACTTAATAGAGTTAAGTATATAAGCATTTGTTTGGACCTTAACGTCGGTGTCAGCATATTTGGTCATATCTCGGCGGACGGTCCCTGTAACTGACTTTCCTGTACAACACACCAATTTCTCCTCAATTAAGTAGCCTTAATGGCCATTTAGACACAATATCCGAGATCAATTGTCAAGGATAAATTTCGCCTTGGTCGAGGATCGAACCATCGAACCCCAGAATTATGAAACCAACACAGTTAATCAATTAGAAAGTTGTCACAGATTTCTGTTGTTATAGATAACTACTTTATTTTTAAAATGTCCCTAGATTCGATATGCCACATCATCTCTAGATTTGGACAATACATTACCCCTTCATTTGGACAACAAAAGTATCCCTCGATTTTGACGGTAATATTATGGATTGCCCCTGGACTTAAACAATTTCATTTTACTTTGTTTTGGACAACGCCTATCCGTCACAGCTGTATAAAACCTAGATTTGATAAAAAAAAACCTTACCCTGATTTGATCATCAATTTCAGTTAAAGATATCCAATTTAAAGAGTTTAAAAAATAGTTGAACATTGTGTCTGATTTGTGATAACATCGCTTTTCAGCATATTAATAACATGTGCATAAATAAAATGTGTCGGCGAAACTTCAATATACAGTTTCATCGCATTCATGAGTACAATTGATGTATATTTACATAAATGAAGTTCATCTATTCCTTTGGCAAATAATCATTTGTCACAAAGTGCTAAGCATGGCAAAAAAGAGTATTCTGTGTTTCTCCTAGGTCTCAGATTTTTACACTTTGAAACAAAATGGAAAGAAGATGGAAAACGATGAACATTTTCATATGTGAATGTTGAATTAAGCCGATGCACTTTCTTCTACTGTCCATGAACAAGCTTAATCCAACCGAGCCTGCAACATTAATAATTTCGTCGTTTTGGTTTTTTAAGGGATTTCGTTTTCTCTATTTTACGGTGCAAACAAATGTTATCAGCTGTTACATTTAAAAACGTATGTCACAGTATCTTTGTTGTTGTTTTACTAATAAAATTAATTAATAAATTTTATATTGCTTTATTTTAGATATTCAAACTATCTATACCTATATGACATAAACTTATTTTTAAACAAACAAGAATTTTGGAAAATGATGATTATTTCAGCGGTACGCACCGATTTATCTTATCTTGACTTTTTGAAGAAATAAATAAAATTGTTTTATAAAACTCTACAGATTTTAAACATTTGCACAAAAATTGATTTAGTTGAATGACTAAAACATGTTCATTTTGACCAATGTTAATACTGGTCAAAATAAAATATGCCATTACAGTGCACTAAGTGGTGACGCGAATAAAGTGATGAACACTATATTGAAAACGGCGCACGGGCAATCGGATTGATCATTGCTGGTTTAGCGTGTTTAGTGGCAGCCTATACTTATCTAATACATTATCTAAAATTTCGTTCTTAGTCGTAAATATGTGTTTGTGGTATGGCGGTAACTTGCATTTACCACTGCCGTCTATAGACAGGTGCATTCAAATTGAACCTGCAATACGTTCATTATTTAAGCGTGTATGTTGAATATATATCCATTCTAAACAGCACCAATTTTCATAGGCAAAGACCCTGCTTCAAACTTATCGGATCTTACTAGCCTGATTTTGTACATTTTCAATGAATTACTATATACCAGAATCACATTTTCGTCGTAATTATTATTATTATTTTCGTTATGTATATTGTTCAAATTATACTGAAGGTAAATGTTCAACGGGATTCCACTTAAAGATCAATAGGTTATGTATGTATAAGTGCACAAAGATTGTGTTGAAAAAAAAAGAAAGTCATAATTGATCTCCTCTACATTGTCACAGTTTCGATGACAGTACTATCACGGCTTTCTGATCATCGAACCTTAGGATATCAATTTTACTTTTGCTTCCTCTAAGCAATCTCAAGAAGTAATTAGAAAACGCATAAATTTATGAATATAAAAGTATGGCGAAAATTCATTCTGTGCAAAATATACTGCTCGATAATAAACAACGATTAATATTTCCTACCAATGAATAACGTTCATCACGACTTAATCGTTGTGTTTGCTGTATTTGTAGTTTCACTCTTTTCGGCTGTAGAAAATCAGTATTACTTCCTTACAGGGAGATACTGAATATATGAAGAATTTTCATTGGCCATTTTGACATTACAAACTGAAATCTGGGAATCCGATTGACCATTGTAAAATAAAATGTAAAGGATGGTTTTTGCCATTCTAAAATAAAATTTTAAGGATAGTTCTAAATTAAAATGAAGAGGATAATTGTTTCTAGTTAGGTTTTACATATTCAAAAACATATTCAAACATTACAAAAACATGTTTCTCTAAAAGAAGGAAAATATTTTATTCGTTTCTGAGGCATAATGTGCCTTCAATATGTTCTTGACAATCATTAAACATGTCGTAATGTATTTTAACAGCTCTGTAGAGTGCATATTGCAATTCATTAGTAATATTTTATCTAATTGACTATTTCGGATCTTAATAAAGACATCTATAAAAAATCTTTTACAATAAATTCTCTTTAGTTTTGTCGTCTTAATGTGCAAATTTTTCATTTCATCAGCATGTCGCCTCAATGACTAGCTAATTTAATAGCTATCGCTGCACAAAATACAAGAAATGAATAATTCATTCTACATCGATTTTTAAAAGATTATAACCAAACATAAGGGAAATTGAACATGGTTAAATTGATTTACGGAGATTGAAATATATAGGGGTGCTGAAATGGATTTCACTTTACAAAATATAAGGGCATTATTACCTTCTTGCATAAATAAATGTTAAGAGTTCCAATAAAGGCATGAATTATTGAGGAAATTAAATTCAATCAAATTGGAAACTTACAAAACAAAGAAGACTGTCGTGGAATTCAATGACCTCGCAGAATTAATTAGAATATAACAATACTATTGATGTTGGTGTCCGTTGTTTTAGCAGGCATACACGCTGTTTAAAGTCTGCATTTAGTGTATCATGTGAGAAATATTACAGCAAAAGCTTGAATACTTGATGTTATAGCGTCTGTTCATGGGATGTTGTGAAAAGCATCTCTCAATTACTCTAATATCTGCCTAATATCTGCTTAAATAGTATTCCGTCTTCAACACCAAATGTATGACTGTTAGTCAGAAGTAATATCATAATAATGATGAATGATTGAATGTCCAATAATTCTTCCTTTTTTATATTATATATGTAGGAATATGTAACATTTCACAGGAAAATCTGGCATTATAAATCATAGTAAGAGATTAAAAATATGCATACGAAAGCAAACCATTCATGATCAAGCTTTTCTTATCAATTAGTAGTAATTATTTACCAACATAATTTTCATATCCTACTCCACTTTATTACTATCGACTTCAAAGGTGAACAAGTTGAGGTGAATTAGATATGACTTAACATGAAACACGAAAAAATTATTTTGTTTATCCATTAGTACACCCATTTGTACACCAATTTGCAAGTAATGTGCCTGATTATAAGAGAAGAATTGTATATGGTTAATGTTTTTAAATATTTTGTAATTTCCTCAACATACTAACCATAGTTTAAAGTAGCGTAGCATAAGTTAGCAAAATAAAAACCCATTACAATTTTTTACTTTAAGAACAAGTAAATTACTACAAAACATCATAGGAACATCTCATTTCAGTTAAATAAAGATAGTTGACAGTATGCAAAAACATTATGATACATTATATTTTAAAATGCACTTACAGGGCCAGAAATTAATGTATAGACATATTAATATAGTATGTGGCATATGAAATATTTATAAATGGAAGAAAAGGAACCTCGGAAGCACTTATCCACCAAAGATTACACGAACATAGCAGACCTCGTTGATAAGGCTGTACAGAGACAATGAAAAGTGCAACATCCTCAACCCCTACACCGTAGCAATTTCAAATCAGTTAAAAGTTATATTAATGATCCCGAAGGACCAGATAAATATAACAACAATGAAGTGAAGAACAGGCTTGTGAAATATAAAGAAAACCTGGAAGAAATATTCTCCCTCTGAAGCACTGATCACAAGAAAATTACATGAAAATTGCATAAGTCTGTACTTGAGGGATAATGATGGATAATGAAAAGGTGCAACATCTGTCACGCCCCCTAGAGCATATGTAAACTTTAGGTACATGAAAACTTTTGTCTTCATGATAAGCTTCTGTCTTGTTGCAAAATCAATGACTTTGATAAAAATGAAACAAGTTTAAGCTTCCATTTAGTTCATTACAAAAACGAAGATACTATTATATGAGCTCAAACTTTTGATCAAATTAAATGATCTGAAGTATAATTATATTTAAGATGTTTCACTTATGCATATTCATTACATTAATAATTGCTATGGTGTCTATTCTCTAAGGAAACAAATATGTTTTCTTTGACCACATACCAAATGGTTATTATGTCACAAATATGCAATTTCAATCTTTTATCTCGACAACTAAACTTACAAAAATAATTTCCGAACAATTTTATACAGTCATATAAACAGAGCAAGTTCCTAGTGATGATTATACATTCTTCAAGATTTTAATATGCACACAACAACTTGTAATTTTCAACAATAAAAATGTCCATAATTTATTCATGTTTGAATCGATACGCATGGTTGTTAGAAATCTAATAATGCGAACATATGAATGAATCATATTGGTAAGAATGGATAAAGGGCCATGTATTCATTGATCATGTGATTTCACTTTTTATAACTGTTATACAGACAAACATAAAGCACGACAAACACCTAATGAATGTTCGAACTAATACAAAATCTAGCATTCACAATCTGACAATATTTTAAATATAAAGAGGAATCAAAAGACATTTTAGACAGAAAAGCATTCTTCCCTTCTTACATTAGCTGTAGCCGTATTATTTAATGCAAAAAACCCAATGCTAAACTAAAATGTTTATTTTGCATCTGCATTACTTATAAGAGTATTGTATTTTGTTGAGTACAATATCGAATAATATACATTCATATTTAACGAAATAACTGTAGTAGCTCTTAAAATAAATAACCATTTATCTGGAACATTAATACTAAATTTTCATAAACTATACCAAATAAAATTGAAGGTTAATTCACATCTGAAGGAGAGTGTTATCCAGCTCAAAAATGCACCTTGCCCGTAAGAAGTATTTTAGTGATTCCATTAATGAATAAAATTATTATTCTGCACTTAATATATACTGCAAATAAAATTAACATTGATTAAAATGTCTTTCACTAACAATTATTTATCTTAATCATTTTTAATACTATTTCGTATAATGCAAATCACTAGCTGATAATGATACACACTAATGAATATGCATTATTATTTTCTTTATGCACAAATGTGCACCTTTGAATTGAATTATTTTAATTGTAATTTTTGAAAAGGTTCAAAAATAGTCGACGCAAGCAATGTCAAAAACAGAGTAGTGAGATGACTACTTGCATGTATAATTTTAAAATCGAAAACAGGATAAATCATCGGTCCAAATCACATCAAAAAGTAAAATAAAATTCACACTCGCATAAACTATACAGTACTTATCTTGACAAAATAATTTAATCATAGATATTATTGAAACCTAGAATTAATGAATATCAATTAATAAAAGAATAAAAACTTGCGTATAGATACTGCGTCTACTATTTATAGTTCCTATCATTACCATATTGTATTGTTTGAAAAAAAAACGTGCCGTTTTTGACACAGTATTTAATGAGTGTACCAGTGGGATATAGTAAAGAAAGAGCATGACCGATATATCTGACTGTCAGGGGCGTAGCTAAAGAAAATCGAATGCCGAGTGTGAAGTTCTTTCTCTTTTTCTGTTCAAGCAAAATATAACACTTCCTGAGTACAATATGAAACGCAGAAAAAATAAACAATGGAACATCACCTGACTATGAATTCATCGATTTCGTCTTTCCGGGAAACGACAAGGTGACATGGAAATAAAAGCAATCAAACTTTATACGACTAACCATCTGTACAAGAAGTTTTAGAAGTATTAGCCATGTTTACAGTAAAAGTCTTATTCTGACATTAACATTGTTTAATCTAAGAATCTAATGAAAGATTTATATTAAAGTACATGCCAATTATTAGGTAGACAACTATAAACTCTAAGTAACCTTCTATAACGAGTGTGAAAAGAAAAAAAATGTAATAAATAAAATAATTTTTACGATATAAACGCTTGGCTAACAAATAAGTACAAAAAACCATTTGACTGTTATGTCATGCAACAGGTTAAAATATTACAAGAACGATCTTTATCGTCGCCAACTGTTCGTAATATCAGTCATTAACTATATTTTTTTTGTAATATAAAAGGTGAATACATGATCTCACACAAGATTTCTGTTCATATATTTCTATATTAAACTGTGTCAAAAACTGTTTTACATCTGAAGATAAAGTTAGCGTGTTCTATAGATCTACATTCGTTGTGGTCGTTTTGTCATCCATCCAAGCCTGACTGTTGGTGCATATGAATCATAAATAATACATCTGTCAAACAAATGCTGGATACTACAAGTACATGATCTGTATGAACAAATAATACACAAATATTTTACATTTCACATGAGAGCATTAAAAGCAACCGAAGACATGGGACGATATACTTCTTAAGAAAGCAGCGCGCATAGAACATATAAATTGCAAAAATGCTGTTATGAACACTAATTGCATCTAATACTTGCATATGATGAGATAAAAAGAAAGCAGTAATTAGTTTCAATCGAGGAAAAATTCTGACAAAATTTGAAAAATCTTTAGATACAAAGATTTTTTTTAAACTTTCATCGACAAATTACTATTTAGTACAATTCCAGGAAATGGACTTGGCAACATTATATTTACATATAACTTAAATACATGTACAATATAGTTATACTATCAAATTAGCTGCATCTCATTTGGTCCAAACATAGTCACAGAACTCTTATAAAATCAATAACTTGGTGCAGTATCATATCAATGGCTGAATTGATTTTCCCATCCAAAAATAGATGAACCATACACCGTAGCTTTAACTACGCGTGTTACTTAAAAAAATTGTGCTTTGGTTCTATGATACCGATTAAAATACCAAATAGTATACCATTTCTTAAAGCTACACGCAAATGATATACAAGTGTTGCGTCTTTAAAAGAAAGCGAGAGGTTATTTTGCTGCTGTACAAATTGTTAATTGAAGATCCCCAAGAATTTGGGATATTATCAATGCTAAAAAGACACAAACTGTTTATAACTACAATATAAACAAAATAGAATTTATTATATATATTGCAATTAAACGTTAGTTTTTACACTTCCGTCTTTTTTAATGTATTTAAAAGATTATACCGGAATGACAAGACTTTTTTTCTTGGCGCATTAGGGATACTTTTCTACAAAAAAAATGTAAAATTTACTTAATGTAAATTAAATGACATAATCATTAAAATTTGATTTAATCAGTCCCTTTGTAGAAAAAGGTATACACTATATATAAAAGTAGTATCAAAATCAAAAGTTTCAGTAAAGTTCAATAAGCAAAATTTCGGTCACTGTTTTGTTAAATATGAATGAAGCAATTTCCTCACATTTTCCAAAACGGGTATAAAGTATGATAAAAAACAATTTTAGCCAAGGTTGCATAAAAAATGTTAAATCGATTTGGATGGATAAACATATATACTTGATATCTGTTATACTGTTAATTGATACTGTTTATTGGAATAAACAGTATATAAAGCTGCATGCCTCCAACCACAAATAGAAGAAAATCAAACTTGAGGTATGAATTTGTCCATTTGCGCCAAAAAATCTCCCTTCGCGTTATTAGACATACCGTTCAATACACGTTCACTCGGTCATAATAATATGTGTGTTTGTTTGTTCATTGTACGCATTTTCCCAACAGTATTTTAGTCATATAGGCGGGTATTCCTAACCAGCGAGAGTACACCGCGACTAGACAAACCTTTCCCAACGCTAAACTAACAAAAAAAGCATCTCTCGGGGATCGAACCCACGCATGATTAACTTGATAAAAAATCATTAACTAACCACTCGAACCACGGACGGTAAATATGTAATGTGATATTGTAAGCTATAATGTTACCAGAACATGAAATAGTATAGAAAACAATACGGTAAATCGATTTATACAGTTTAAAAGATTCAACGGATTGAACAAAAACATCAACGTAGTGTTAAGTAAACGTAAATAAATGATGATTTTCCGATTTTTCTATGTACCGATTGTTCACTTCGATGTTAATTTTTTCGTTTAAGCTTAAGCCGTATTTTGAAACGGGGCATGCGCAAAACAATTTTTGTAGACTGCTCCTAATGATTTTACGCTTAAAATGAGATTCATTCACTGCAATCAGATACGCAAAAATGGATGCCGCCAGCAATCAGTCTGAACACTATGGAGAGGTCTGATGACCTCTCCAATAAACTTGAATAACTTTTGTATGCGCAGCGTTCGCGAAGTCGTTGCACGCCTAACACGTGCGTCTTTTTTCCCGCGCTTCAACGAGGCAAAATTTGTACATGTATATAAGGTTTTACTTTTTGTGATTTTTTTTTATTTCTTAGCCTATTCATATAATAAAACAATTATTGACTAGTGAGCCATTGAATATGATATGATATTCACCGGCAGAAAGTCATATTGACCTCGGCTATCGCCTCGGTCAATATGTCATCTGCCGGTGAATATCACATCATATTCAATGGCTCACAAGTCAATAATTGTATAATATACGAGTACATGTATATTATTATTAGAACGTCGTTTAAATTTGAAAATAAATCATGTATTTATAGAAAAAACTTGAATATCCTCTATATATTAACACATATTATTACATGAAAATATTTTCTGATCTACCCTTGTTCTCCAGTAATATCTGAATACTTCTTTACTTACTTGCATATGTAATAATTATCGGATGGGTTTAAATTTTAATTTTTCTACAAAACAAATTACCCTTTTCCCAATTTCCAATTGTCTTCTTTTTTGTCCAATGAAAAAGGGACGCTATAAAATGGATTTGGGAAGGGTTTTACAATGATGATTGTGGAGGCTTTTTATAAAAACCATTTTTGTATATTCCAAAAACGGCAATTTGCCCTTTAAAGGAGATACAATTTCGGCCATTATAAGAAATTTTTTATGCTCCCAAATAAAAAACGATGAAAAACTTTTAAAATATTACAAAAGTAGATTGGGTTTAATTTTAAAAAAGGTATGGGGATATAAATTCTTTTTAATAACTTTAAAACACTTGTAAAAAATTTTATTATTTAAGCCCCACGTTCAAAAATTAAATAAAAACAATCCCTTTTTTTCAGGGAAAAAATTTAAATTTGCTTTAAATACAAAATTTTTGGGTTAAAATATCCAAAAAACCGACCCCAAATATATCTTTTTATCCCATTGCGGTCTTGTGAATAGATAATTAAAGCACCATTTTGCCAAAATTGTAATTTAGAAAGGGGGATATAACCAAGAAATCAAAAAAACGTGTAAGGAAACATTTAAAGTGTTTGTTGCGTTTTTTAAACTTCTGTCCAGATCGTTTTTTTTGTAATCACTGTTACAGTATTTATCTAAAGGAAGCAGTACCTACAACTAAACTTAAAATAACAACATCTACATTAACTACATAAAAAGTTGTGTAACATTTCTTGTATAAAACGTTTTTACGCTAATATCCTGTGAAAATAAGTATACGTAACGTAAACTTTAAAAGTACACTTTTGTATTAAATCGTTATTTCATTATCCCAAAAGTGGTATATCAAATGGTAAAGAGAATGGAAAGAAGAAAGTGTATTTTTCCTGTTTACATTCGTGTCTCAACATAAAAAGTGTATTTTGTCTAAACATAGAAAGTGTATTTTGTCTCATAGAAAGTATATTTTGTATTTATGTTTTTCATGTTAATATTTATGTCTCAATATCTAAAAAGCAACACAAATATTTTTTGAAAATAAAATTAAAAGGCATGAATTTAAACATTCTTTTTGTTCTCTATCATCATTATGCTAATAATGGTTCACTTACTTGTACTTGTAAGTGTAGTGTTTACATACTAAGTTTATGTTTGTATTTTCCTGTTGAATAAAAATATATTCATAATTATAACGTATTAACGACATTTCGCCACTGTTTTCCATTTTAGAAATACAAAAAAAATACTTTTGTTTTTCCTGAATTGAAATTGGGATAAATAAAAAAATCAGACTAAACAGAAGTCTTTGGAATTGAAAGATACTTAAAATTGCAAAGAACGCAAAAATATCGTGTGGCATTTACTATTCGTTTAGAAACAATACAATACACATACAAACTTTCAAAGTTTGTAGCAAAAACAATCAACACAAATATATGAGAAATGGCAAAACCATGAAATATATGTATTATCAAAAGTTTTTACTTAATTTTATAGACTATAAATTGTATATACACAATTAATGCATGTAAATATGTACAGTGTAAGACAATTTTATTAAATATCGTTAAATATAAATTGACTTTTTTATTTCAAAACCAGAATTAATAGTGCTTCCCTCCCAGACGATTTACGTGAAATGAAATTTCTTTTTATATTGGCAAACTTGCAAACGCCAGTGATTTAATAATGTTGCATCTGACAAGCACAATATTCTTTAACTCACATGCAGGGCTTGTAAGGCATGAGAGAATAAATTCAAATAGATTTTAGAATGTCATCAAATGTCGGGCAATCAAATGCAGCACGAGATATTTGGCGCCAATTTTAGACAACTTAGAAAATACGTCTAGTACATTAACATAATTATATACTTTGTGTGAAGTAAGATTTCAGATATGTTCATAACGTGTCTGTTTTGTCGATTATATAACGTGCTGTTTAATGGTATTAACTTATTTTGTATAATGCAAAGACAGAGAGTTATATTTATATGGCGAGAAAACTATGACGTCACACACTTAAAATCTGTATCAACGTTTAATTATCCCTCAAGTTCTATTTCTTTTATAGTTTTTCTGAGACTTTTCTGTTGCGCTGTAACTTTCATACTTTTCTAGATGACATGTGTTACGAGATCAAATAAGTAATTGCAAAAAAAAATCAAAAATTAGGGAAAATGTAAATTATTGTTATTAATGAGTAAAAATGTAAAGCATTCGGTTTCGTAAAACAAGGTGGCGTGAATCGACTAACTTTAAAGGCCAATAAATATCTCGCAAAGGATTGTTGGTCTAGACGGGAAAATGTTCTATTTTTAGAGTTTTTTATAAGTCTCTAACAAAGCATATGTTAGTACTGGGATTTCTTGTAATCTTCCAAGACCAGTTGCACGTATGTATAAGTGTATATATACCCTCACCGTAACCGTAACAATTTTGGAACAAATGTGTCATTGAATTTACTTTTATATTTGTTATTTTACATGTCACGTATTACAAGATAATACGAAAATTATTTTTATCTTTCAAATTCAGGAGCAGATGAGTGTAGTTCATATAGACAATATTCTGGTAAATGTGCAACAAGCAAGATCAAATTTCTAATCAATTTTTATGTAATCATGTAAGACTAGAATAGCTAGATACTGCAAGTAATGTGATGTTTATTCGTAAAAAAGGTCGTTTCAGTAATTAAATTACTCGCGGACTAAATATTGCAACAAACAATTTAAATTTCGTTCAATCATTTATATAACCAATATCTTTCCCATTCATTAGATTTTCTCAAATAGATAATGACATTTACTGAATATTTTATAATACATTATCTTTGGCTACGTCCGCCTTTTGCAAATTTATCATCAGCACATCGCCTCATTCTAATTTAAAAAGCTAGCGTTCACAACATACGAGATAATTATTTTCTCCTATGTTTGAGAATGTAGTACCGAAGTTGAATTAATGAAAATGATTTACCAACATGAAAACCATTAAAACAAAACACAATGTGATTTAATGTACTTAAATGAGATTTGTTTCACAGAAAACAATAACTGAACTCAATCAGGTATAATATATTGCCTGCAAGCCATTGAATATCTGAATTTTTGGAAGAACAACTGTTTGGGATTTTTACAAGAAATCAAATTGATGTTGTCAATTTCCAATATAACGTAAATTCTCTTACACACCAGTTTGTTGCAAGGTTGAAGCTCAGAATCAGTAGTCCCCATTACCGGCTGACCCGCAATAACATGTTACGTAATTAACGTTAAATGTTTGATTCTCAAAAGGCATAATGTGACTTCTATATTTTCTTGACAATTATGATACATGTCTTTATGTATATATTTTATCAGCCATGTAGAATGAATATTGCAATCAATAAGTAATATTTTATCTATTTGACTATTTCTGATCTTAAAAGAGAAAATCTCTTTAGTTTTGTCGTCTTTATGTGCAAATTTTTCATTTCATCAGCATGTCGCCTAAATGACTACCTAATTTAATAGCTATCGCTGCACAAAATACGAGAAATGAATAATTCATTCTACATCGATTTTAAAAATATTATAATCAAACATAAGTGAAATTAACCATGGTTAAATTGATTTATGGAGATTGAAATATATAGGGGTGCTGAAATGGATTTCATTTACAGAATATAGGGGCATTATTACCCCTTGCATAAATAAATGTTAAGAATTATTGATGAAATTAAATTTAATCAAATTGGAAACTTACAAAACAAAGATTCAATGTCCTCGAATAATTAATTAGAATGTAACAATACTATTGATGTCGGTGTCCGTTGTTTAAGCATGCATTCACAGTGTTTAGTGTATCATGTGAAAAAATATTACAGTATAAGTTTGAATACTTGATATGATAGCGTCTGTTTATGAGATATTGTGAAAAGCATATCTCAATTACTCTTATATTTGCTTAAATAGTATTCCGTCTTCAACACTAAAAGTAAGACTGTTAGTCAGAAGTAATATCATGATAAGAGACAATGATTAATGATTTAATGTCCAATAATTCTTCCTTTTTATATTATATATGTAAGAATATGTAACATTTCACAGGAAAATCTGGCATTATAAATCATAGTTAGAGATCAAAAATATGCATCACGAAAGTAATCTATTCATGATCAAGCTTTTTTTATAAATTAGTAGTAATTATTTACCGACATTATTTTCATATCCTACTCCACTTTATTACTATTGACTTCAAAGTTGAATTAAATATGACTTAACATTAAACACGAAAAAATAATTTTGTTTACCCATTAGTACACCAAATTGAATGTAATGTACATGATTATAAGAAAAGAATTGTATATGTAAATGTTTAAGTATTTTTAAATTTCATCAACATAATAAAATCATCATGAAAGAAACGTTAGCATAATTGTTAGCAAAATAAAAATTCCCATTACACCTTGGATGTACCTTTACTTACAATTTTATATTTATCTACAAAACATTCTTAGAAAACATCTTTAATTTTCATTGTAGATTAGATAATTATGATTTACAGTATGACCAATACGATTAATAATACAATATAAAGTTTACATGACACTTATATAGGGCATATGTAAAATATACGTTATAAGGCATGTGTAGAATATATGTTATTAGGCATATTTAGAATATATGTTATAGGGCATATGTAGAAAATAGGTTATAAGGCATATGTAGAATATAGGTTATAAGGCATATGTAGAATATAGGTTATAAGGCATATGTAGAAAATATGTTATAGGGCATATGTAGAATATAGTTTATAGAGTATATGTAGAATATATGTTATAGGGCATAGGTAGAATATAGGTTATAAGGCATATGTAGAATATAGGTTATAGGGCATATGTAGAATATAGGGTTATAGGGTATATGTAAGATATAGGTACATGAAAATGTTTGCCTCGATGACAAACTATTGACGTGATATTCTGTCAATGACTTTGATAAAAAATGAAACAAGCGTAATCCTCCATTAAGTTTATTACAAAAACGAAGATACCATTATATGAGCTCTATTAAACTTCTATCATTTTGATCAAGTTATATGATTTTGATTATAATCATATTTAAGTTTTATTTGTTTATTCTCTAAGAACACAAATGTGAATTATCCTTTACAATATCCATTGTTTTTGTATTTTTGTAAATTTCATAAAATATTACTAGTTTTTTATCTCGACAACCTAAACATTTTACAGAATTATGTTCTGAACAATTTATCAAGTTCATTTAAACAGATCATCAGGTGTCTATTAATGATGTATACCATCATATACAAGATTTATAGCAACATATCACCTCGTATATTTTAACAATAAAAATGTCCAGATTTATTTTATCTGTTGAGAATCGATACAGCATGGTTGTTCATGAAGTCCGAATATAATTTACGAACCATACAATGATGTAAATCGTATAGAATATATAAAGGATATGATTTCATTTTTATAACTTTTATGCAGACATAAATAACAACACGATGACAAATATCTGCATATTCCGTAACTAAATACAAATAACTAGCACATCACAATCTTACATTTTTTACGTGTAAAATATGGATAGGGCAGCAAAAGACTTTAAGGCAGAAAAATCATTTTGTCTCTTCTTTCATACAGCTGTATTCCGTTTATTATCATCATGCAAACAAACCTTATGGTAGCATTAAATAGTTATGGTTCGCATTATGAAATGATTTTAGTATCAATACTCATTGAACACTTAAGATATAAATTTGTTATATTTTATTTTGATTTAAGAGTTATATATGTCATTGATTACAATTATCGAATAATAGATATCATAATATTCATTGGCTTCAAAGTTTAAATAAACTGTTTTAATGGGACATTATAATAAATTTTTCATTAAGTTAAAACAAATCACAGTTGAAGGTCAAAGGCACATCTGAAGGAGAACAATGACGCAATTAAGCTATTCAGCAACTTCAAATTTGCAACTTATCCAAAGAAGCAAAATTAATTTATATTTCAATCAAAAGTAAACGAAATGGATTTAAATGTGTTTTCACTTGACAAATTATTTATCTTAATGCATCTTTTAATTAATATTTTCTTAAAATGCAAATGCAACTTATGCTTGATAATTAGATTACGCAAACGTATATGGTATTTTAATTATAAGCATTATTCATTTTTATGAATATATATGCATTATTGAAAAATTTACATATACCAAACAAGCAATGCAGAAAACAGTTATTTACAATATGTACTTGCATGTCTAATATTATAACAATCTGGAAAAATGATAAGCCCTTTGAAGCGTAAATCACATCAAAATTACTAGAAAATTGCACACACAGTTTAAAAGATACACTACGCTAATTCTTGAGTAAAATATTTTAATCACAGATATATTTTGAAACCTAGAAAATTCTTACTGAATTTGTCTAATTTGAATAAAAGAATGAAAAACCTGGGTATGGGAAGCTGCGTTCTCTATTATAATAAAGTAAATGTTTAGTCTATATTTACAAAGAGATTGTGTAGCAATTATCAAAATTTTCTAATATCAAAACTGAGCATAGAATATCTTTGATTTAGTCTGTACATGAGGGATTATGAAAGATATTGAATTGTCCATTAATTTTACTTTTTCGTGAAAACGACAAAAGTGTGACATTGAAATAAAAGCAATACAAAACCATTCTACGAATTAACTCCATCTGTATATAAATAGTTTTAGGACATAACCATTGTGACAGTGATAGTTCTTTAGTTGTGGCATTATATGTGCTCATCCAAGATATTTTATGAAAAGTATTTATTATTTATAAAATAGATATGAGAATTTAAAAGGCAGGTAATGTTGACAGTAAGTATTGTACTAACTTCTTGAATGTGTTTTTGCTTTAAGATAGTAAACTTTCAGAAGTTAAAATTTCTAATAAAACAGACGAAAATCTGACACGAAAAATGCAAATAAATAAAAAACAATCATTTTACAGATTAACCCCTTGTCTATACAAAATTAAGTTCACAGTATTAACATATTAGGTCATGGCAATATGATAATAATATTACTTAGAACGATCATTAAATATCCCCGGCAGTATTTGTCGTAATAAGTCAGTCTGTGTTAATACATTTATGGGTTTATTTTAATATAAACATGTAAATAATATGACTTCTCACGCAAAGATTATTTTCTATTCATATTTTCTATATGAAACATATATCAAAACTATATTACAATAAAGATAGAGCTGTGCCTGTTTCAATAATATCTGTATTCTATTGTATTCTGTGTTGGTCATCCATCAAAATGTCTGACTGTTTGGTGTATATTTTATCAGAGATAATACATCTGTCAAACACGATGCTTATCATCTTCAATAATGTCTGTATGATACAAGAGAATAAGTCAAAATTGATTTTAAAATTTTCACATAAACGATGAGCATTTAAAATGCAATAAAAGAGATTGGCGCCGATCAGGTTTTTTTTAAAGAAAGCAGGGTGGCATAGAACATATTATAATACTGCAAGTATGCATACTTGAACATTAATTTTCATTTCATATTCTTTGTAATAATTTATTAGAATTAATGGCAGTATTTGTTTTATAGGTATGTAAGAATGACAGTGTTTTCAATGGTGCGAAATTGTCAACCAAAAAGTTTTAAATCATCTCTTTTTTAGGTTAACAATGGGGATTGTTTTAAGCTTCCATCTGACGAATTAAGTAACACATTCTAGGAAATTGAACATTTGGTAACATTATGTCTACATATTACAATATACATGTAAAAAGATAGTATATACATTTAATACATTTAAACATAATAAAGTGAATTGTTATTAGAATGTCGTTTCAATTTCATTGAAACTGTATAAAAGAAAGGCTTTCATAACGTTCCTACATTTCTCGGTAGTATTTTATACATGTATTTTGAAATGTTTTCTGATCTACTAAAATTCTGTAGTAATACGTAAATATTATCGGATAGATAAGGTTTAACTTTGTATAAAATAAAAGTTGCCTTGCTAATTGGCAATTGGATTCTATTATGTCCAGTGAAAAGCGACGTTATCAACTATAAAAATGGACAGGGAACGGTTATAATGATGATTGTGGCGGCCATTATGTATATTTCAATACGTGTTTTCACTACGACAATTTACCATAACGAGATACACTCTCCCATTATAAGTAAATTATTATGCTACAATCATAACGCTAAATATTATACTATTAAAAACTATTAAAACAGATTGGGTTTGATGTTAGAAAAGAATGTAATATATATTCATTTAATATATCATCAACACATTGAAAAGAATTATTATTTAAGTCACTTTAATACGTTGATGAAACATCCTAGAACATATTATTTTAATTAGTTATATTTTGCAGATAATATCGGAAACGACAAATATATTTTTTATCCATTGCAGTCTGTGATAGATAATTAGCGCATTTGTCATTGTATTTTAGAAGGGAGATATTACAAGAATTAGAACATGTATGGACATTAAGTATTTTGTTGCTATGCGACTTCTGTCAATTGATTTAGTAGTCACGGTATTTATCTAAAGTAAGCAGTTCCTACATCTAATTTTTTACTAAAACAACAACATCTACATTAACTACATTAAAAGTTATGTAATATTTCTATTAAAACATTTTTATGTCAATATCTTATCAAAAAATTGTACATAATGTAAACTTCAAAAGTACATTTTTGTATTAAATTGTTATTTCAAAACCTAAAAAGTGGCATATATTTCATTATTACAAAAGTGGTATATCAAATGGTAAAGAGAAAAGAATGTAGAAAATGTAGTCTCTGTATCTGTTATTAATTTTATTGATAATTACAGATTTATGATTTAAAGTATAACCAAACAAAAATACAAAACGACATGAGTAGAATATATGCTAAACGGCATATGTAGAATGTAGGTTATTAGAATTATGTAGACATGTACATGAAAATGTTAGATACTGTCGTGTTGTACGATCAATGACTTTGATAGAAATGAACCAATCGTAAGTTTCCATGTAGACCTTCACAAAAACAAAAATACCATTATAGTAGTTAATTAAACTTCTATAACTTTGATCAAGTTAAACTGTCTTAAGTATAATTATATTTAAGGTGTTTCCCTTATACATATTTATAACACTACTTCTTGCTTTGGTGTCTATTCTCTAAAACCACACAATTAAATTAATGTGAATTATCTTTGACAATATCCAATTTTATGATTTTTATTATTTTGTTTAACTTGTCATTTTGACCAATGTTATTACTAGTCATAAGGAAATATGCCATTACAGTGAAATAAGTGATGAATACTATATTGAAAATGCAAGACGGGCAATCGGATTTATCCATGCTAGACAGCAGTTATACACCATCTCAATTTTGTTCTTAGTCGTTTATACCTCATATGTGTTTATTGTGTGGCGTTAGCTTACATTTACCACTACCGTCCATAGACAGTTTCACTCAAACTGAACCTGCAATATGTTTTTTATTAAAATTTTATGGTGAGCTTTCCAAGTTTACCTGTTCTTGGTAACAGAAACTTGATTATGATATCTAACAATTATATGGTGTAAGACATTACCATTTTCAAAGAACCACAATATACCAGTAACATATTTTGTTTTTATATTGTTTAGATTATACTTTGGGTAAATATTCAACAGGATTTCACTTGAACATCGATAGGTTAAGTATACAAGCATTGTGTTGAAAAAGAAAGTCGTGACTGATTACCTTTACAAATTCACATTGTTGTTATAAAACTAGGAAGGCCTACTAACTGACAGCCAATGTGATAGCATTTTCCCACATACTTCATCTAAGCAATCTAGAGAATAAATAAGAAAACTCATATATTTTTATATGAAGATATACGACGAAAATAAATTCTTTACAAAATATGTTGTTCAGTTTATATTTCCTACTAGTGAAGACCGTTCAGCACGATTAAATCGTTGTGTTTTTTATGTAGCTCTCTTTTCGGCGGAAGGCCGAAGAAAATCAGTTTTACTTTCTATGAAATTTACAGGGAATAACTGAATAAGACCATTCTTAAATAAAATGTAAAGGATAGTTCTTGCCATTCGAAAGCAAACTTTTAAGGATAGTTCTTAAATAAATTGTAAAGGATAGCTTTTGCCATCATAAAAATAAAATGTAAAGAATAGTTTTAAAGTGTGATGTACATTATTATTCTTTTACAGTCTAGTTTAATTGGTCAGATATTTAAATTCTGTTTCGTTAAGATTTTTGTACATTTTCTAGTGAACAGTTTATTATCCATAATAACTTACTGAGTTGATTAATAACTGAAGAAGGTATTTACTGGTTTTGGTTAATTTTATTTGTTAGTACATGAGAAGAGGTTTGAAAAAAAAACTGCTGTTTCAGAATTTTTATTTTTAAGCGAGACTGATAAATAAACTTGATTTTTGGTATTTGTTTGTAGGTAATTCATTATTACTATAAAAGTGAATTATGCTCAAACATTTAAATTATGTGCATTATTTTGTATCATTCTGCAGATATTAGCACTGTTATGTTTGAAAAATGAACTCATGAATTCACTCACAAGATAAAATTAATGGTCCATATTACCCACAAAAAGATTTTCATATCTTATCTCAGAAACTTCCGATGATTTTTGGTCATATGAATAGTCGTAGTGATTATGTATTTGTATCGAACTCGAATTATCCCTTGTTTTCATTTTGCTACTTTTATTACAGTAATTGTCTAATAATACATACTTTTAGCACCACTTTATTCATGTGATAAGCATTTTAAATTTCTGAAACACATTCAAACTTATAAAGGAAACATGTTCCCGAAATATGGAAAAAATTGATTCTGAGGCATAATGGGCCTTCAATATTTTCTTGAAAATCTTGATATTTTATCAGCTCTGTAGAGTGAATTTGCAATCAGTTAGTAATATTCTAATTAACTGCTTCGGATCTTAAAAAGGGTATTAATCAAATCTTTTACAATTTTAAGTTTTGTCTTCTTTTTCATTTAATCACATATCGCCGCAATTACTAACTAATTGAATAGCTATCGCTGCACAAAATACGCGAAAAGATTAATTCATTCTACCGATTTAAACATTATAACCAAACAGAACAAATGTAAGTCAAAACTTATATCATTATAAGAGACAATGATGAATGCTTCAGCGTGTATCTGTCAAATTCTTCCTGTTTTATATTGTAGAAATATGTAAAATTCCGCAGAAATAATTGGCTGTATAAATCGTATTAAGACATACAAATTTTGCATTACAGACTGCAAGCCATTTATGATCATGATTATAATCAATTTGTAGTAATTATTTACCAACATAATTTTCATATCCTACTCCACGTTATTACTTTCGACTTCAAAGGTGAACGAGTTGAGGTAAATTAAATATAGCATTACATAATTTCATTTACCCATTAGTACCCCAAATGTCAAGTGATGTGTCTGATTATCAGAAAAGAAATGTGCCGAGTTCGAGCCTGGGTAACACCCTTCGGATTTTTCAGAGACACTTTCTCCTTCTTTTTTTAAATATTATGTTATATATTTTTCGACAATTGTAGTCAAAGATATACATAACTCTTACATCAGAATAAAATATAATAAATAGATAAATAGATGTATAAAGTGTGAATTGATTCTAACATAATTTCATATTGCAAAGCACAAACATTTAATTTTTCTATCAGGATTGTTTGCATGATAATTATGAAATATTTACAGCTCTGTGCAAAAAGATATTAGAATGCCTGTTCTGTCTAAAAGTCTTCTATTTCCCTATCTTTTTCATTAGTATTATTGCAAGATTGTGCTATGCTATTTATTTGTATTAAGTTTCCGAACATTCAGAAATCTGTTGTCGTGTTCTTGTCTGTGTCTGAAAAAGTTTTAAAAATGAAATCACCGTAATCTTATAATTTATAATTGCTCATTTAAAAATTCTATACATATTGATTTACTTCATTTCATGTTTCGCACATATTCAGATTTCATGAACAACCATGCTGAATCGAGCGTCAAAGATAAAATAAATCTTTATATATATGTTTTATTGTTAGAATAAATGCGGTGTTATATTGCATTTAAATCTGGGAAAGGGTCTTATAAATCATTACTAGACACCTGGTGCTATGTTTATATGACCTTGATGAATTGTTCAGAAAAAAACATTCTGTTAAACTTATTATTTGTCAAGATAAAAAATTGAAATTGAAAATATTTTGTAAAATTATAAAAAAAAACAACATTGGATATTATCAAAGATAATTCACATTTGTGTTCTTAGAGAATGAATGGAAACCAAAGCAAGAAATAATGTTATAAATATGCATTAAAAATGATTATGCTTAAAGTCATTTCACTTGTTAAAATTATTGAAGCATCTTCGTTTTTTGTGAAGGTCTAAATGAATGCTTACCCTGGTTTCATTTTTATTAAAGTCATTGATCGTTTAAGACAGAAGCTTATCATCGAGACAAATATTTTCATATACATTTTATCTTATATATGATCTATAACCTACATTCGACATATGCCCTATAACATATATTCTACATATGCTTTATACAAATGCTATTAGAAATATGTATTGTACTATAAATATGGTCATACTCATAAATCCTTAATTAAGATAGAAAATGAATTACAAATATTTCCACTTAATCTTTTGTAGATATATATTAACTTGCAAGTAAAGGTACATCAAAGTTGTAATGGTAAGTATATAAAACAAAAGTACTTAAAGGTCTCAGGAGTGACAGCCTGTGGTCTAACCATCTGAGCTATCGCGCCACCTCTCCAAGCTATATGAACATGTAAAGTTGATGTCGATACCCTTCATATAAGTATAAAATTTACGATGGGCAAATACTGAAAATTATGAAAGCCAGAATTATGAATTCATGATTCGCAAAATTTTCTCTGTCTCACCAAGACCTGTGGTTTTTAATATGCGTGACTCAGAACGCCATGTAAATATCGCTGACTGCAATTACAGTCCCGAAAATTTATAATTCAAACATAACTTTCAAATGATACAGCACTCTACGTTACAAGTACGACAAAATCAGTCTTTTAATATAAATGAAATACAAACAACGTACCGCGTAATTACAAATTAGGATTTATATTTTATGTATATAGCAGAAAAATGGACCATATAAATGTCAGACGTTTTATGGCATTGAATGTGTATTAGTGCTCCTGCAAATGAAAATGCACTTTATCATATAAAAAGATGCATTGACCCTCTATTATGGTTTAAATTTTATGCAATGTCCAGCATGGTGGTGTTGGAAGTTTTCACTCCGCATTACAGCAGTAAGCCACAATGAATTTACCAGAGCATAGATCAGCCACTGCATCATTCCTGGGCATGATGTCAAGCAATGTACCAGTATTAGTTGTCTTCATTTGTGCAAGGAATTGATAACTTCTGTAATTTTAGAGCAGAGGTACAGTGCGAATGACCGTATTAAAGATTAATTGATCATTCTCTACGAAAGTGACCTGCACCGTCTGGGAATCGCCTGATTCACAATCCAGCGCTCTACCTATTGTGCTAACCGGACGGCTCGCAACGTCCAGCATTGTAGATGTCTGACATTCTACAAGTTTTTACATGTCGAATCTTTTTAAGAATTATTATCAAAATTTAAAAAAGTAGCAACAGAAATTATTTTTTTGGGGGAAAATGAAATAAACTTATATGATTTTGAATATATGTATGATTTGTTTTTCTTTCACAACATTTTATTAATGTTTTGTTTTGAACACTTACAACAACCATGTCTCTGTTGCAGACTCATAAATGTGGTTTTAGATTATAATATAGAAAGAAAGGTATTTGCCAATATTTTTATTTTTGTTATTGGAACAAGTGTTCATACTGACAACATTAATTTATCGCCTAAATTGATATCTTATTGTGACATAATACCTGTCAACACCGAAATAATAATGGCAGTTAGGTAATAGAAAAACATTCAAAGTGATCGTATAATAACAACTTACCTGATTTCAAAGCAAACTTAACCGAGCCTGCAACATTTTCAATTTTGCCGTGTTGGGCTTTCTTTAGGGATTCTGTATTTATCTATTTTAAAGAAACTTTTTCAATTCAAACAATTACTAAACATTATTATTCCTCATTTAAAAAGACACAATGATCATGTCTATATGCCTACGGTTATAAGAAATTCAGCACGTATGTTAAAAGCTTTCCTTGGTAACATTCTTTTCAAGTAGCACAGGATACACATTCTACGTGAAGCAATTCATTTTAAAGAAAAGTTTGAGTCTTACTATTTATTTGTAAAATATATTGATACAAATGTACCAATAGGAAAACAAACTGCAGAAGAAAATGTAGAATTGTACTTCAGATGGAGTTAATTCGTAGAATCGCTATTTTTAATGCTTTTATTTCCATGTCACACTTTCGCCGTTTTCACGAAAAAGTTAAACTATTGGAATGTTTAATATCTTTTATTATCCCTTATGTACACACTCAATTAAAGATATACTATGCTCAAATTTGATATTAGAAATTTTTTATAATTGGTACAGAGTCACTTTGTAAATGTAAAAAAAGCATGTCATAGATGGTCACAATATGAATATATGACTGTATATTTAAGAAAAAGACAAACTTTACTTAACTATAATAGACAACGCATCTTCCCATTAGTAGGTTTTTCATTCTTATTAAGAATTTTTAAAAACATATATGTGGAATTTTTTTAAGTTATAGACTTAATAAAAAGACTTATTTAATTTTGTTAAATAAATTATCCTTAGCTTCACTGTCCGTGTAGATTTATCACCAACATGCCGCCACAATACTAATTAGAAAATATTAACTCCACAGAATAGGAGAGAAGAATTCAAAGTCTGCAGTTACAGAAATGTTGAAACCAATCAGCTAGATAATGAATTGAATAAAAGAGATGAAAACCTGTAAGAAAATGCCATTTAGGAGACGAATAACATTGGGACCAAGAGTACTTATATGGTATTAATTTCACAAAATTTAAATAATTGTGTTGCTGTATAATTTTGTATTTTACAGGCTAGAATAAGATTATTATCAAGAGAAAATGAAAATTTGAAATTCATTTCAACTATTTGGTTTCAAGATATTTAATCAAAACTATTCCATTGGAGTGTGGACGGTTTACATCAACAAAATAATGTTCACAAGGGATGGTATGTTTCTTGATAGAGTGTAAATTACTGATACTAGTATTCAAATTGTATTAGGCTACTTTGTGGATGGTCCGTACATAAAACAAGTTGACTTATCGTTTTGTCCATTATCAGCATATGACGTAAATTATTTACCAGCAATAATAACAATGATATTTTTAAGTATATCCTATATATGGAATTTATTACATACATTCAATTACTGATGTCACAACTAAAAATAAATACAAGTAAATAAATAAAAATTATTTTAACTTTTCTTGTTTGAATTTTGCATTCTTATTGTTGATATGATATTACAGATTAGAAACCTGTGATAGAAACAAAGACTTCAAGATAAACTCTATTTTATTGCCTGACTCTAGTTTCCATCAGCTGCAACAGTAAAACTGAATCATGCTGCCAAAATTCCAAAAGAAAAAATAGATGTACATTACACATACAGGGAGATGTACATTACACATACAGAGAGATGTACATTACACATACAGGGAGATGTACATTACACATACAGGGATATGTACATTATACATACAGGGAGATGTACATTACACATACAGGGAGATGTACATTACACATACAGGGAGATGTACATTACACATACAGGGAGATGTACATTACACATACAGGGAGATGTACATTACACATACAGGGAGATGTACATTACACATACAGGGAGATGTACATTACACATACAGGGAATCAGTCAGTTTCTGATTAAAAGGTCATTGCTAAAGGAAAGTAATAAGTCTTAGAGTGACAAAATACATGTTTGTAGTGTTAACAAGCACTTTTATTTATTATTGGGGCATAGAATGGGCAGCGATAAAGAAGAATGTAACGTGTAGTTACAAACAAATTTTAAGAAAATAATGGAGAGGTACAACACACCCATTGAGAATGAAAAGCAGGAAAAGGTCCCCATGGCACTTGCAAGCATATGGATGCTGTACTTTTAATCCTGTTTGTCTATGCTAATGAAATGATCCAAAAGTAAAGAAGTATCGTACAACACTACTGCAATCATTTCATTAAACTATACCGTAAATATGTTCGAACTCAAATAAAGTATTGGGATATGATAATAGTAAAATTGTAAATACACGATCAAACCTCCTACCATTATCAGAGCAGCTCCTGGATATTTAATTTATATAGAAAATACTGTTGTTAATTGATGCTCCTTGACATCATATGATTAATCGAATCGATTTGATACCTTTATGAAAAGAAAACACTCGAGCATGATCATACGACCGTGGTTATCTTAAGACTCAATTCGTTGATACTGAATTTTGTGAAGAAATTATCTTGCTTAAATACAGATTTTGAACCATAATTCCTTTGTCCGCAATAATACTACCCTTTTAACAAAAAGTTATTTTTGTACATAAATTTGATTTTATATTATTGCCTGTTGATCCATCAATTGAGGTACTAGCATGTGTCACCAGCCAACTTGGCGTTATCCACAGCATGGTCGTAAGCGAAGTCTTGTGTTAATGAGAATTTTTACTAGATATTTTACTAGAATGTTATATATTAGCCACTAAATAAAATATGAAATTTAATATATCATAAATTTAACTTTGTTTAACAATTTAAACATTCCAAATTCAATGAAAATGTATAAAAAAGAAAATGATACTACATTGAAAATGGTATTGCATGATACTGTACATGTGAAATTTTAATTAGAACATTAACACACCATTATCACTTTATAACTTGCGTGGCCTAGGCATGTGAAACTAAATGCTGTGCACTCACTAAATCTTTTCACGCTCACGCATTACAATTTGAAAACAATTGGTTTGGGAATTCAATCTTAACAACTCTTCGGATTCTCGTAATTTGGTTCTATAGACACTTTTTACAGATGTTTAACTGTTACTAAGTATTTGATTCTAGGTAAAATTGATATTATACCATTAGTATTTATGCCTGAACAGTTTCTTTATGGTAGAAAGGGTCTTCATGAAGATATTTCAATAGAATAAAAGATATAATGTAAAAAAAATAAAGATGACAAATACATTTTCTAATCAAACTGTTTTCGAAAACAATTTTCACAAGCACAGATAAAACGTTTCGGGGAAACAGAAAATGAAATATCTGGATATTATGCAACATAAAAGAGTTATTTCGTAAAATACGGCCGAAGAGACATTGAGAACAATAAATCAACTAGTTTACGTTGTAAGTTCTATTTGATTACTTAGTTTCATGCGAAATGAGTTATAGTGCAGTATCATCATCATAAATCTAGGTATGACTTCAACAATATTCAACCACGAGACGGAAAATGTGAAATAAATTACGCAATGTGACATGACAATGTGAAATTACAGTAATGAAGTAAGTATAAAGTGAAATGTTACAGCGGTATATTACATTTTACATCTGCTGTTGTACATATCATAAATCTTAAAAATGAAAAATCATGATCAATCAAATAGAAGCAACAGACACACGCAACTGTTCAGTAGAGGCAGCGCCTTCTTTAATATGTCTAAGATTCCTTAAACCGGCTAAACAAGCTGCCGGAAAAATTCCAAATTTTCATAAAGGCAACAACCAGGACAAATTGTCAATAACAAATTTGTTTTTAGAGGTAGCTGATATCAGTTTTAATTCAAATGTAAAGTTTAACCAAAATATTAGAACAAAAAGGTTGACAATTGTTTATCCCGGACGGGAAACAATCAAATATTATAATAGAATAAAAAGATCCTAAATCCTACTGGAATAATAGGAATTAAGAATGTAGTCCATGCTTTTCCATGACAGACTACGCACCTAGTTATTTGTTTGCTTTATGACAAATATTTAAATTCATATGGTAAAGCACGCGAATCTACACATCAATTGAATAAGTAGAAACGATTGGGTTATAAATTTTGAAACAAAAAATGATTCTGACTAAAATTATGGAAACATGCTACATTCTACTATGAAAATATTATGAGTTTGACAATATAAGTCTCATTTCATTCGCAATTAAGTCCATTGACATCCATATTATGACATGCTTGACAGACCTAAAATAATTTAACTTTGGCATTTCCCTCAACGTTCAGCAGTTTCCGGTAACACGAAAATGTTCGAACGCAATACACGCCAAACTCCTCACACTGATTACTTCCCTTGGCAGAATTGTAATCACTGCCTTCACAGACGTCACATGATGATGAAAGTCACATGACGTAACGTCGAAACTCAAATGTAAATATCGACAGTTACATAGAAAATATAACGTCATTTTTCTCTTTCGATTTTATTTTTAACTTTTTGTACCTACGTCCGTTATATTTTATCAAAAAATTATCAAAAGTATACAAAATAATGAAAAATAAATTAAAAAGCTAAAAATATAAATATCCAAATATTGATATTTCAATGTTTGTGATGGCAGAGATCTCTGTACTGGTAAGGGGAGATCACTGCGTAGGAGATTGAATACACGCAAGTGGTCCGTCATTTTGTTCTACATATTACAAATTCTAGTCGATGAATACAAAATATACATTTTCGTTTTCTTCAGTCAAAAAGGGTTTATTTTCACTAGAACATTTATATAAGGAGTTACTTAATGTTAAACACAAAATTCTTTTTATCTTCATCCCTAGTTATATTACAAAAATGTCGCTTGCTTACTCAATAAAACTAATGTCGCTTCACAAAATACGTCTGAGGAATTTGTAATTTGCAATTTCAAAATGTTTTGTCTGAATTTGGAGTAAATCAATTCAATAAAAGTGATTTAGTACTGCGGTTTAAAACTGTATGAGGGTATACCTCGGGACCAAATGTGCTTAAATGGTATTTATTTCACAGAATCAATGTTGATTGTTGCAGCCTATCAGGATTATCGTTTAAGGGCAATAACCAGGAGAAAAGCAAAATCGAAATTCTAGAGAAAAGTATAAAAGCTATATTTATATTGGCAACTGTGCTGTAATGAGCTGTTATATTTTCCTAATCCTGCTGAATAATTGATTCCAATAAATTTAATTTTAGAATTTAAGACAATGTAAGCTGGTTGTAGGGGGTGGGGATTTGTGTCAATCAAATAAAGTTTTTAATTTTCAAATATATGATTTATTTCATTTTGTTCAAACAGGTTTATTTCCAGACGGCACTCTAAGATAGTTGGTGTTTTTCCGTTGCTGGAGTAATTACAACAATTGCTAATGACTAATTGTCTATGAAAGTACAGCTGAACAAGGGAAAGTAACGTTTAATATCCATTCACAAAGACACCATCTAACAACCGGGACAGGTATGCAGTATCCAAGGGTGAACCGCACATTAACGGATAACAGAGGGCAACAAAGGGAAATAAACTGGCCTGTTTTTAAAAAGCAATTCATATTGTTCATTTATCAAGTTTTGTTTTCAAAAGTTGTGTTTATCAGCTTGTTAAAAATAAAAACTTACCCAGCAATGTAAATTATGCAACTATGATTTCTTTAAATCAATAATAAACTTAATTTCTTCTGTTTTCATTTGACAGACAGGCACGTATTAAATTTATAACAATTCATTCTTTAAAACTTTATCTGCATAGAGCGATTTATCATCGACATAACACCACATTATTCATTTGATATATTACCTAAAAACATACTTAAAGGAAAGTTCTTTTCTGCACTTTTAAAATACAGATACAGAGTGATTTATAGAGGTTAAAATCTGCAGGAAAGACACAAATTTGGTTAGTGTAACAGAATTAAATGAGATGTTCTTATAACTAATAAAACAGATTATTGTCGCTGTGTAGGTTTTATTGTTTAAGGCTAATAACATGTTATGTTATCAGAGTCATTTTCAACTCTCTTTTCCGTCTAGACCTTTTGGTCTGTCTGATTTCCAGATGCTTGCATAAAATTGCTTTGTTTGAATCTGTATTAGGTTTGTTATTAACAACTTCAATAATAAGACCAAGATTCTAGTATAATGGAAAATAATTAATATATGGCTGGTTATCGGATTTTCCGTGGTTCAGTCTATGGTATACATATGAATTGTATCACCATGAAAGGGAAAGTATGTTAAACTGAACTCTTCACTATTTCGAATTTCCGGTTTATCGACAATATAGCTACATGTATATCACATTAGTTAACTATTCTTTCTAAAAAAATTGATTTAAGACAATTATTAACCTTTTCATTGTTTTACTCGAGTGATATTAAGATATATGCATGTAAAACTTGAAACTAGATGATGTGCGCTCTTGGAAAAAATTATGTTTACACACAAACGCTATTTCAAAAAGCTATCGTCACGCATGTTTTAGTTGTGAACTGCTTTTAGAATCCAATTCCTTTTTCTCTTCTCCTGTTTTAGATTATAGATTATCAACTAAGATTTAGAATGAGAACTCAATACCTGCAGCAATTGTCTCTAACAGAAGTCTGATATAGCTGTATGTTTTCATTCACATTTGTTTGATTTTCAGTCATTTCAACATAAATTCGATATTTAATATAATGATATCCAAAACAATCCTCTATACTGTACAGGGTTACATTATTCTCATTTTTAACACATTCAAACTACACATAGAAATGTACCAGTAGCTGCATTTTTTCTATCTACATAAAAACACTATAAATCAAAGAGTAAGAAATCAAAAAATCATAATAAATGAATGTTTTTTGTTTCTTTGGGTTTTTTTAACAAATAGAAAAAGACATTTATGTGGGGAATTTTACCACATCGGATTTTGTTTCTTTTTATGTCGTAAAACAAAAGCAATTCCTTCAGTTTTCACCTATTTTATTTTTAAACACAATACTTTTTTATTCAAACACTTTAATTAAATAATTGTACTTTCCACGTTTAGTTCTCAATAAATCCCCCAAATACCAATGTTTCCCTTTTTATATCATAATTTCCCGCCAAAAGTAAAATATACAAAAGCATGAAATACATGAATTGGAGCAAAAATATATCAATAAAAATTCACAGTTTAGACCAATATATCTACATGTTCACTCAAATTGTATATTTTCATAAGTGGGTAAATATGTAAATGAAACGTTTAAAAAAAAACAGATAAATAACACATGACAAATTGATAAATTACAATCTGCTTTCTCTACAGGCCTTCAGTAAGCTTTCGTCAGAACCGGCAGTATATGTTGGAATTAGAGAAATTGACAGTGTTATTTAATTCACTATTTATTTGTTCGTCGACTTTATCTCCGTCATCATCAATTTAAGCCAAAAGGAATAAAGTGTATAAAAATCGTTGTTTTCTGTTTTTGTGAAAGCATCGCTTTTTCAGCAGATAAATAACATGTGTATTATTAAAATATGTCAGCGAATCGAATCATCGATTTACAGTTTTAGCTTATTCATGAGTGCACGTGCAAATCAGTTAAAGTAATATGTATGTATATTTACATTAATGAAGATAATTTATTAATCTTACAAATAACTATGTGTTGAAAAGTGCTAAACACAGGTTTAAAATATTTTCAGTTTTCAATATTTTAGATGATTGAATAACACATTTAACCAATGTTAAAACTGGTCATAAGGAAATATGCCATTGCAGTGAAATAAGTGATGGTGCAAAATTAGTGATGCTTACTTTATTGAGAACGGCGCACGGGGAAACGGATTGATCGAAGGAAGAATAGCCTGTCTGATTGCATCATGTACTTATCTAATACATCATCTTAAATTTCGTTCTAAGTCGTTTCTATGTGTTTGTGTTGTGGCGGTAGCTTGCATTTTCCGCTGCAGTCCAAAGACAGGTTCACTCAGACTGAACCTGCATTACGTTTTAGCATTTTTTTATTATTATTTAAGCCTAATGCATTCTGATTTTCAGCTAATGTGATAGCAATTTTCCATATGCTTCTTCTAAGCAATCTCAAGAATTAATTAGAAACTTATTAATTTATCAATTTAATAGTATGACGGAAATAAATTCAATGCAAAATATATCGCTCGATAGCATGCAAGGATTTATATTTTCTACCTTTGAAGATACTTCATAATCGCTGGGTATATTGTATTTGTAGTTTAACATTTTACTTTTTGTACGTTATTAATTATTAGGATAATGAATGATGCTCAAACCTTTAAATCATTTTTGTATCATTCTACCTATATAAGAAAATGTTAGTATTGGATAATAATGCAATGAACTGGAACGTTGAGAACTTGAACAATAACAATGCTCAAAGAAATGCATTCCCTACATATATATTTGATTGTCCATATGGACCGAGACATAATCTATTTTTTATATCTTAAAAATTCACTAATTATTCTGGGTGTCCTAGTATATTCCCGAAACGTTATTCATTGGTCAATTATATTATTCATCTTTCTTCTTTTTGTCAATAAGTATAGCTCTAGTGATTATGTATACGTATGGACGTCAAAGTAACTGCCTTTATGACAAATACTTTTACGTTTAGCGCTACTTTCTTTATTTGATAAGCATTTTAAATGTTCTAAATCATATTCAAAACGTTATCCTAAAGAGGGAAAATATTCCATTCGTTTCTGACTCATAATGTGCCTTCAATATGTTCTTGGCAATCATGATACATGTCGTAATGTGTTTTTTCAGCTCTGTGAAGTGAATAATGCAATCAATTAGAAATTTTATCATAATTGATCTATTTCTGATCTTAAAAGAGACATTTATTGAATCTTTTACAATAAAATCTCTTTAGTTTTGTCGTCTTTATGTGCAAATTTTTCATTTCATCAGCATGTCGCCGCATTGACTAACTAATTGAATAGCTCTCGCTGCACAAAATACGAGAAATGAATAATTCATTCTGCATCGATTTTTAGAATATTATAACCAAACATAAGGGAAATTGAACATGGTTAAATTGATTTACGGAGATTGAAATATATAGGGATGCTGAAATGGATTTCACTTTACAAATTATAAGGGCATTATCACCTTCTTGCATAAATAAATGTTAAGAGTTCCAATAAAGGCATGAATTATTGAGGAAAATAAATTTAATCAAATTGGAAACTTACAAAACAAAGATTCAATGACCTCGAATAAATATTTAGAATATAACAATACTATTGATGTCGAGTTTCCTTGTTTAAGCCTGCATACACACTGTTTAAACCCTGCATTTAGTGTATCGTGTGAGAAATGTTACGGCAAAAGCTTGAATACTTGATTGGATGGCGTCTGTTTATGAGATGTTGTGAAAAGCATTTCTCAATTACTCTATTTGCTTAAATAGTATTCCGTCTTCAACACTAAAATTATTACTGTTAGTCAGAAGTAATATTATTATAAGAGACAATGATGAATGATTTAATGTCTAACTTTTTTTATTGTAGGAATATGTAACATTTCACAGGAAAAATTGGCATTGTAAATCATAGTATGAGATTAAAAATATACATTACGAAAGCAAACCATTCATGATCAAGCTTTTTTATCATTTAGTAGTAATTATTAACCAACATAATTTTCATATCCTACTCCACTTTATTACTATCGACTTCAAAGGTGAACAAGTTGAGGTGAATTAGATATGACTTAACATTAAACACGAAAAAAATATTTTGTTTATCCATTAGTACACCAATTTGCAAGAAATGTGCCTGATTATAAGAGAAGAATTGTATATGTAAATGCTTAAATATTTTGTAATTTCCTCAACATACTTAACTCATCATTAAAAAAAACGTTAGCATAATTGTTAGCAAAATAAACGCCATTACAACTTTTATGTACCTTTACGAACAAGTTAAGATATATCTACAAAACATTCATAGGAAACATCTTTCATTTTCATTTTAAATTAAAGATTTATGTTTGACAGTATGGCCAAAAACGTTTTATGATACATTATAAAGTTTAAAGGGCACATGTAGAATGTATGTTATAGGCCATATGTGGAATATAGGTCATGTGACATATGTAGAATATATGTTAAAGAAATTAGGAAGAAAGGTGATCCCTCGGAAGCACTGATCACAACAAGATTACACGAAAATAGCAGGCTCGTTTTGATAAAGTCTGTACATGAGGGACAATGAAAAGGTGCAACATCCCTCACGCCCCTAGCACCGATACTCAATTTTCAACACTTAAAAGTTTCTTATTAATGATCCCGAAGGACCAGATAAATATAACAACAATGAAGTGAAGAACAGGGCAGCTTTTTACAGTTGCCACACGGCACTGTGTACCTGCTGTTGTGAAATATAAAAAAAACTGGAAGAAATGTTCTCCCTCTGAAACACTGATCACAAGAAAATTACATGAAAATTTCAGACTCGGTTTGATTAAGACTGTACATGAGGAATTATAATGAAAAGGTGCAACATCTTTCACGCCCCCCTAGAGCATATGTAAAATATAGGTACATGAAAACTTTTGTCTTGATGATAAGCTTCCTGTCTTTTTGCACAATCAATGACTTTGATAAAAAATGAAACAAAGTTTTAAGCTTCAATTTAGTTCATTACAAAAACGAAGATACTATTATATGAGCTCAAAACTTTTGATCAAATTAAATGAATCTGAAGTATAATTATATTTAAGATGTTTCACTTATGCATATTTATTACATTAATAATTGCTAATAATGGTGTCTATTCTCTAAGGAAACAAATGTGAATTATCTTTGACACTATGACACTTTGACACTTTGAAATTATGCTGTTTCCATGTCATAAAATATTGTCAGTTTCATTTTTTATCTCGACAACTTAAACGTTTTACAAAATAATTTCCCGAACAATTTATCAAGTGCATATAAACAGAGCATCAGGTGTCTATTGATGATTTATACCATTCTTTCCAAGATTTATATGCCACACAACACCTCGTATATTTTAACAATAAAAAATGTCCAGATTTATTTTATGTGTTGATGCTCGATACAAGTTGTTCATGAAATCTAATAAAATGCGAGACATAAAATGAAGTAAATCAAATTTGGTATAGAATGTAAACAGGAGCAATTGTATTCAATATGATCATGTGATTTCATTTTTATAACTGTTATACAGACAAACATAACAACACGACAATACAACTAATTTCTTAAATACAAATATCTAGCATTTCACAATCTGACAAATATATTTGTTAAATATGAAGAGAGGAATCAAAAAACATTTAGACAGAAAAGGCATTGTATCTCTTCTTACATACAGCTGTATACCGTTTATTATTATCATGCAAACAAACCCAATGCTAAAATAAAATGTTTATGTTTGCATCATGCAAATTATCTTAGTAATGAGTTATGTATTTTGTTGATTACAATATCGAATAATATATACCATCATATTAAAAAAAACCGTAGTAGGCTTCTTAAATCAATTAAGCCATTTTAATGGAACATTATAATAAATTTTTCATTAACTTATAACAAAGCACAATTGAAGGTTAATGTCACATCTGAAGGAGAGTATTTGTTTTTAAGCAGCTTCAAAAATGCACCTTTGTCCGTAGAAGAAAATTATTTTAGTGATGTCATTAATGGATAAAATATTTATTCTGCAATTAATATTTATTCTGCAATTAAAAGTTAACAAATTGATTAAAATGTCTTTTCACTTAACAAATTATTTATCTTAATTCATGTTTTAATTACTATTTTCGTATAATGCAAATGCAACTTATGCTTAATATGACTACACAAACGTATATGATATTTTAATTGCATGTATTATTTTATTTTTATGCACAATATGTGCACAATTTAGAATTTTATTTTAATTGTATTATTGAAAAGTTTTCATAAGAATATATCAAGCAAGCAATGTAGAAAACAGAGTAGTGTGTATTGTATGAACTACTTGCATGTTTTATATTTTAAAAATCTGGAAAAAGGATAATCACTCTGATTCCAAAATCACATCAAAATTAAATGAAAATTGCACACTCGATTTAAAATATACAGTATGCTTATCCTTGAGCAAAATATTTTAATCATAGATATTTATTGAAACCTAGGAAATTCTAACTGAATATGTCTAATTTGAATAAAAGAATGAAAAACTTGCGTATGTGAAGCTGCGTTCCCAATTATAATCCCTATTATCAAGTTAAATTTGTATTGTCTTGAAAGATAAGTGCCAGTTTTTAATGACACTATATAATCATATTGTAACCACCTATAACATGTTTATTTGATATTTACAAATAGACTGTGCAGCAAATATCAAATTTGAGCATAGTATATCTTTAATTTAGTTTGTACATGAGGGATAAGTAATAGAAAGAGCATCGAAACACGATGTTATCTGATTTGTACGAGGGGCGAAGCCCCCGAGTGTAAATCAGATTGCCGAGTGTTTTGAATTTTTCTCTCTCTCTCCTTGTATCATAAACAAAAATATAAACACGTTCCCTGATGTGACAATATGAAACCACAGAAAAAAGTAAACAATGAACGATCACCCGAATATGACATTTCTATCGCTATTCCTTTCTCTGTCATCACAATATGTAAACCCCAGAAAAAATGAACTAATCAATGGCCATGCTCTGGAGTGCGATAACTAATAACTGCACCCAAGTTAACGCACTGTGCATGTATATTATAAGATTTAACTATAGAAAGGTCCCCAAACTATGATACAATGTGAGATTTTGAACTGTCCATTAATTTTACTTTTCCATGAAAACGACGAAAGTGTGACATGGAAATAAAAACAATCAAAAACTTTATAAGTATTAACTCCATCTGTACATAAAAGTTTTAGAAGATTACCATGTTGACAGTAAAAGTCTGTTATGTCCTGACATTATATGTGTTTATCTAAGAAATGTTATGAAAATTATTCATTATTATAACGTACATGCCAAGTAATGTAGACAGTAGGCTGTTTTGCTTTGAACTAGTAAACCTTCTTTAAGTTAAACTTTCTTATGAAACTGTGAAAAGAAAAAAAAATGAAAATAATCTTTTTACGGATAAAACGCTTGTCTATACAAAATTAAGTTTACAAAATAACCATATTGACTGTTATGTCATGGCAATCTGGTAATAATATTACTAAGAACGATCTTTGTTATCGTCGCCAAAATGTGTCGTAATATGTCAGTCTATGTTACTATATTTTTGTTTTGTAAATATTAAAGTGTTAATAACATGACTTCTCACACAAAGATTTTTTCTGTTCATATATTCTATATTAAACATGTGTCAAAACTGTTTTACACTGAAGATAAAGTTGAGCGTGTTTCTATGATATCTATATTCTGTTGTGTTCTGTGTTTGTCATCCATCAATGCCTGACTGTTTGGTGCATATGATATTCAGAAATAATACATCTGTCAAACACAATGCTGTATCATCTACAAGTAATGTCTGTATGATACAAGAGAATATACCAAAATTGATTTTACAATTTTCACATGATGAGCAGTTAAAATGCAACCGTAGAGATTGGGGCCGATCAAAACTTTCTTAAGAAAGCAGCGCGGTATAGAACATATAATTATATTGCAAATATGCTTTATTTGAACATTAATTTCCATCTTAAATACTTTGCAACAGTTTAATGAGAAGAAATAGAAATTGCAGTAGTTACGTGTTTTCAATGGAGCGAAATTGCTGACCAAAATATTTGAAATATCTTTTAAGATTAACAAAAGATTTTTTAAACTTTCATCTAACAAATTACAAAATTTAGTAACACATTCCAGGAAATGGAGCATTGGGTAACATTATATTTACATATTACAGTATATACATGTCAAAAAGGTAGTATATACGAGTTCATGTAAATTGTTATTAGAACGTCGTTTAAATTTCATTAAAACTGTTTAAAAGAAAGGCTTTATTGGGTACCGTTCTAGCCGGTGCTAGGGGGCGTGAGGGATGTTACACTTATTCATTATCACTCATGTGCGGATTCAATCAAACCGAGTCTGCAAGTTTTCATGACTTTTTGCTGTTTTAATGCTTCCGAGGGATCACTTTTTTCATAAAGGTCCTGCATTTCTAGGGTTAATACCTGTATATATTAACATGTATTATTACATGAAAATGTTTTCTGATCTACCCTAGTTCTCCAGTAATATCTGAATACTTACTTACTTGCATATGTAATAATTATCGGATAGATAAAGTTTAACTTTCTACAAAATCAAATTATCCTTGCCAATTGCCAATTGTCTTCTATTTTGTCCAATGATAAGGGACGCTATAGAAATGGACTGGGAACGGTTACAATGATGATTGTGGAGGCATTTATCAAACCATTATGTATATTCCAATACGGCAATTTGTCATTAAGAGATACAATTTCGCATTATAAGTAATTTATTATGCTACAATCAAAACGATGAATACTATTAAATATTACAAAAGTAGATTGGGTTTTAATGTTATAAAAGGTATGTGATATAAATTCATTTATAACATTAACACATTGTAAAGAATTATTATTTAAGTCACGTTCATAAAATTGATGAAACATCCCTTTTATCATGGAAACAAATTATTTGCATTAGTACTATTTTGCGGATAATATCGGAAACGACAAATATATCTTTTATCCATTGCGGTCTGTGATAGATAATTAGCGCATTTGCCTTTGTTATTTAGAAGGGTGATATTACAAGAATTAGAACGTGTATGGATATTTAGTGTTTTGTTGTGGTTCGACTTCTGCCAATCTATTTAGTTGTCACTGTATTTATCTAAAGTAAGCAGTAGTTTCATCTAAACTTAAATTAACAACATCTACATTAACAACATAAAAAGTTGTGTAACATTTCTTTTATAAACATTTTATGCCAATATTCTGTCAAAAGAATTACACGTAATGTAAACTTCAAAAGTATATTGTTGTATTAAATTGTTTTTCCAGTATCCCTAAAGTGGATAGAGAATAGAAAGTAGAAAATGTATTTTGTATTTATGTTTTTATTTTCATGTTTATACTTCTGTCTCAACATCTAAAAAAACTGCAAATATTTTTGAAAACAAAGTTAAAAGGCAAGGACTAAAACGTTCTTAAAGTTCTCTACCATCATTATGATTATAAAGTTCACTTACTCGTATTTGTAAGTGAAGTGCTAACATACTAAGATTATGTTTGTATTTTCCAGTTGAATAAAAATATATTCATGATTCAAGTTAAAAGTTGATGAAGCAACCAAAAAGAATGAAACTGACAATATGTTCATTCATTTAAGTTCATAACGTATTAAAGACACTTCGCCTCTGTTTTCCATTTTAGAAATACAAAAAAAACTTTTCCTGAATTCAAATTGAGATAAATATAAAAATCAGACCAAACAGAAGTCTTTGGATTTGAAAGCTAAGTAAAATTGCAAAGAACGCAAAAAATATCGTGTAGTATTACTAATCGTTTAGAAACAATAAATACACTTTTTTCAACTTTAAACATACAAGCTTTCAAGGTTTGTAGCAATAACAATCAACACAAATACATGAGAGATGGCGAAACCATGAAATATATGTATTATCAGAAGTTTATACTGAATTGTATAGTCGATAAATTGTATATACATACATGTAATTTAATACATGTATGTATGTACAGTGTACATCAAAATAAGACTAGATAATTGAATATCTTTTAATATTAAATTGACTTTTTTCATTTCAAAACCAGAATTAATAGTGCTTCTCAGACGATTTACGTAAAATGAAATTTCTTTTTATATTTGCAAACTTGCAAACGCCAGTGATTTAATAAAATGTTGCATCTGACAAGCACAATATTCTATAACTCACATACAGGACTTGTAAGGCATGAGAGAATAAATTCAAATAGATTTTAGAATGCCATCAAATGTCGGGCAATCAAATGCAGCACGAGATATTTGGCGCCAATTTTAGATAACTAAGGAAATACGTCTAGTACATTCACATAATTATATACTATGTGTGAAGTAAGATTCCAGATATGTTCAAAACGTGTCTGTTCTGTCGATTTTATAACGCGATGTTCCATGGTATTAACCTATCTTTATATTATGCAAAGACAGAGAGTTATATTTATATGGCGAGACAACTATGACGTCACACACTTAAAATCTGTATCAACGTTTAATTATCCCTCAAGTTTTTTTTTGTTGTTGTTGTTGTTGTTTTGTTGTTTTTTTTGTTTTTTTGTTTTTTTTTTTTTTTTGTTTTTTTTTTTTGGGGGGGGGGGGGGGTTCTGAGACTATGTTGCGCTGTATCTTTTATACTTTTCTACATGTTTGGCATGTGAACGGGATCAAAAAAGTAACGAAAAGGTAATATCAAAAATTAGGGAAAATGTAAATTATTGTTATTAATGAGTAAAAATGTAAAGGCATTCGGTTACGTAAAACAAGGTGGCGTAAATCGACCAACTTTAAAGGCCAATAAATCTCTCGCAAAGGATTGTTGGTCTTTACGGGAAAATGTTCTTTTTTTAGAACTTTTTATAAGTCTCTGGCAAATCATAATTATGTTTGTACTGGGATTTCTTGTAATCTTCAAAGACCAGCTCCACGTTTGTACAAGTGTATATATACCCTCATCGTAACCGTTACAATTTTGGAGCAAATGTGTAATGAATTTACTTTTATATTTGTTTAGTTTTACATGTCACGTATTACAAGATGATAATAAGATTTTTTTTCTTTCAAATTCAGGAGCAGATGATTATAGTTCATTTAGATTATATTCTGGTGAATGTGCAACAAGCTTGATCAAATTTCTAAGCAATATTTTATGTAATCATGTGAGACTAGAATAGCTTGACACTGCAAGTAATGTGATATATGTGCTCTAAGTGGAATAATTAAGAAAAAGGTCGTTTCAATAAATAAATTACTCGCGGACTAAATATTGCAACAAACAATTTAAATTTCGTTCTATCATTTATGTAACCAATATCTTTCCCATTCATTAATTTTTTTCTCAAAAAGATAATGACATTTACTGAATATTTTATAATAAATTATCTTTGGCTACGTCCGCCTTTTGCAAATTTATCACCAGCACGCCGCCTCATTCTAATCTAAAAAGCTAGCGTTCACAAAATACGAGATAATTATTTTCTCCAATTTTTGAGAATTTGATACCGAAGTTGAATTAATGAAAATGATTAACCGACATGAAAACCATTAAAACAAAACACAATGTGAATTAATGTACTTAAATGAGATTTGTTTTCACAGAAAACAATAACTGAACTCAATCAGGTATTATATATTGCCTGCAAGCCATTGAATATCTGAATTTTTGGAAGAAAAACTGTTTGGGATTTTTACAAGAAATCAAATTGATGTTGTCAATTTCTAATATACCGGAAACGTACATTCTCTTACACACCAGTTTGTTGCAAGGTTGAAGCTTAGAATCAGTAGTCCCCATGACCGGCAATAACCTGTTACGTAATTAACGTTAAATGTTTGATTCTCAAAAGGCATAATGTGACTTTTATGTTTTCTTGACAATTATGATACATGTCGTAATGTATATATTTTATCAGCCGTGTAGTATAAATATTGCAATCAATTAGTAATATTTTATCTTACTGACTATTTCTTACCTTAATATAGACATTTATTGAATCTTTTAAATGAATTATCTTTAGTTTTGTCGTCTTTATGTGCAAATTTTTCATTTCATCAGCATGTCGCCGAATTGACTAACTAATTGAATAGCTATCGCTGCACAAAATACGAGAAATGAATTATTCATTCTACATCGATTTTAAAAATATAATAAACCAAAATGAAGGGACATTGAACTTGATTCAATTGATTTATGGAGATTTAAATATGAAGGGAATGTTGAATACAGAATATGGTGCATTACTACTTTCTTACATAACAAAAGTGTTAACAGATGAAATAAAAACATCAGCTATAGCGGAAATTAATTTGAATTAAATTGGAAACTGTCTAATCTCTTGCAAAACAAAATGCATCAACGTCTTAGAAGATGATTGTCGGAATGCAAAAACCTCGAATAATTAATTAGAAAATAACAATATTAGAAATGTCGGGGTTCCTTGTTTAAGGAATTACATACAGCTCTTATACCATGCATATAGCGTATAATGTGAGAGATATTACAGCAAAGGTTTGAACGCTTGATGGGATAGCATCGTTTATGAGGTGTTATGAAAATCATCTCTCAATTGCTCTAATATGTGCTTAAATAGTATTCCGTCTTCAACACTAAAGATATGACTGTTAGTCAGAACTAATATCATTATGAGAAACAATGCTGAATGATTTATTGTGTATCTGTCAAATTCTTCATTTTTATATTGAAGAAATATGTAAAATTCCACAGAAATAGTTGGCTTTATTAATCGTATTAAGACATAAAAATGTGCATTACAGACAGCACAAAAGAATAAAGCAGGCAAAGTATTGTAAATGTAGAAAACGTTAATTGTTTGTTGTTGTCTTTTCTGCTTTTAGCTAGTAACATTCCGTAAGTTAAACTTTCTCATGAAACTTTGACAGGTAAAAATGCAAATTAATAAAAACAATTATTTTACTGATTAATACCTTGTCTGAACTAAAATTAAGTTTAGAATACATGTATTGACATATTGACAGCTACGCCATGGCAATATGGTAATGATATTATTAAAAACAATCATTATATATCCCCGGCAGTATTTGTCGTAATATGTCAGTCTGTGTTGCAACATTTATGTATTTTAGATAATAATATGTAAATAACATGACTCCTCACACCAAGATTCGTTCTTTTCATATTTTCTATATGAAACATAAACGATAGAGTTGTGCTTATTTCAATGATATCTACATTCTATTGTATTATGTTTTCATCATCTATCAATGTCTGACTGTTTGGTGCATATGATATCAGAGATAATACATCTGTCAAACACACTGCTGTATCATCTACAAGTAATGTCTGTATAATACAAAAGAATAAATCAAAATTGATTTTTTTCAAATTTTCACATGAACAGTGAGCAGTTAAAATGCAATCAAAGACATTGGCGCCGATCAGGTTTTTTAAAGAAAGCAGCGTAGCATAGAACATATTATAATACTGCAAGTATGCTATACTTGAACATTAATTTTCATTTCATATTCTTCACATTCCAGGAAATAGAACATTGGGTAACATTGTGTCTACATATTACAGTATATACATGTAAAAAGGTAGTATATACATTTCAATACATTTAAACATAACAAAAATTTGTAACAGAGTTACGAAGCATAAAATTGTGCTATTTCAAAAGATTGAGGTATGTCCGATCTCAGGTCTTTCAGTCCAAACTTATGACCAATGCTAGATCTGCAAATGCAACAATAAATTTATTAAAGAAATAAAATGAAACATGGAATTTTAAAATTCATCATGTAAAGCTTTGACCTCTAAGTATGACCTTAACCTTGGAGGTAGGGGCGCAGGTGTTATGCATGGCATATCGTCTTATTATTGAAACTAATTGTGCCAAGTATTTTCAAAATACCTTGAACTATGAAGAAGTTATAGATCGGACACAAAATATACCCTATAACAGACTTTGTAAATCTTTGACCTCTAAGTGTGACCTTGACCTTGGAGGTAGGGACACGGGTGTTACGCAGGACATATCATCTTATCTTTGTGACTATTTGTGCCAAGTATTTTCAAAATCCCTTGATGTTATGGACAGGACACAAAATATACCATATAACAGACTATTAATCTTTGACCTCTAAGTGTGACATTGACCTTGGAAGTAGGGGTGCAGGTGTTGTACTTGACATATCGTCTTCTTATTGTGACTCTTTGTGCCTACTTGTTTTAAAATTCCGAAGAAGTTCTTGATCGGACACAAAATATACCCTAAAACAGTCTATGTTAACTTTTGACCTCTAGGTGTTACCTTGAACTTGGAAGTAGAAATGCAGGTGTTGTGAATGACACATTGTCTTATTATAGTGACTATTTGTGGACAGTATTTACAAAATCTTCCGATCTATAAAAACGTTATGGACTGGACACAAAATATACCCTATATCAGACTATGTAAATCTTTGACCTCCAAGTGTGACCTTGATCTTGGAGGTAGGTGACCGGTTGTTGCGCATGACACATTGCCTCATTATTGTGAACAACTGTGACAAGTATTTACAAAATCCCTTCACAGATAAGAAAGTTATGGACCGGACACGACATATACCCTCAAATAGACAATATTGACCTTGAATGAGCAAGTGCGACCTTGACCTTGGAGTAAGGGGTCTGATTGTTGCACATGACTTATTATAACAAACATTTGTGCCAGGTTATTTCAGATTCCTTTGATAAATGACAAAGTTATGGACCAGACACGAAAGCGTGACGGACGGACAGACGGACGGACGTTCCTACTGAGTTGACATTATGGGTTTTTTTCTTTGATCTCCTTTGATCCCTAAAACCCCATAAGCAACGTATTTGCACCCCATAAGCAACCTTATTCCCCACAGTACCGTCTGTACGGAATAAACATGGATATTCACCCAATAACGTCACTTGAGGTCGTACGGACGGACGGACGGACGGAGCCTATTTCTATATCCCCCTTTTATCTTCGAAAGGCGGGGACAATAAAGTGACTTGTTATTAGAATGTCGTTTCAATTTCATTGAAACTGTAAAAAAGAAAGGCTTTCATAAAGTTCCTACATTTCTCGGTAGTATTAGATACATGTATTTTAAAATGTTTTCTGATCTACAGTTTTGTAGTGATATGTAAATATTATCGGATAGATAAAATTTAACTTTCTACAAAATTAAAGTATCCTTGCTAATTGGCAAATTGGATTCTATTTTGTCCAATGATAAGCGACGTTATCAAATCTAAAATTGGACAGGGAAGGTTACAATGATGATTGTGGCGGCAATTTTTAAACCATTAAGTATATTTCAATACTTGTTATCACTACGACAATTTGTCATTACGATATACAATATCACATTATAAGGGATTTATTATGCTACAATCAAAACGCTAAATACTATGAAAAACTATAAAAACAGATTGGTTTTGAATGTTATAAAAGAATTAATATGGTATAAATTCATTGATAACATCAACACATTGTAAAGAATTATCATTTAAGTCAAGTTAATAAAATTGATGAAACATCCCTTTTATCATGGACACAAATCGGTTTCATTAGTCCTATTTTGCTGTTATATCGGAAACGACAAATATAGATTTTATCCATTGTGGTCTGTGACAGATAATTAGTGCATTTGTCATTGTAATTAAGAATGGAGATTTTACATTAATTAGAACATGTATGGACATTTAGTGCATTGTTGTGGTTCGACTTCTGCCAATCGTTTTAAGTAGTCACGGTATTTATCTACAGTAAGCATTACCTTCATCTAAATTTAAATTAAGTACATCTACATTAACTACATAAAAAGTTGTGTAACATTTCTATCATAAACATTTTATGCCAATATTCTTTCAAAAAATCTGTTCGTAATGTAAACTTCAAAAGTATATTTGTTGTCCAGTATTCCTTAAGCGGATAGAGAATTGAAAGTAGAGAATGTATTTTGTATTTATGTTGTTTTTTTTTTCTTCTTCTTGTTTTTTTTTTTTTTTTTTTTTGTTTTTTTTTCATGTTTATATTTGTGTCTCAACATCTTAAAAAAAAGCAAATATTTTTTGAAGACAATTAAAAGGCAAGAACTAAACGTTCTTAAAGGTATGATTATAAAAGTTCACTGACTCGTATTTGTAAATGTCGGGTTAACATACTAAGGTTATGTTTGTATTTTCCTGTTGAATAAAAATATATTCATGATTCAAGTTGAAAGTTGAGTGATAAGGGAACCGAAAATTGAAACTGGAAATTTATTAAATCATTTAAGTTCATAACGTTTTGTTTTTCCTGAATTGAAATTGAGATAAATATAAAAATCAGACTAAACAGAAGTCTATGGAATTGAAAGCTGTGTTTATGTCAAAGAACCCAAAAAATATCGTGTGGCAAAACTAATTTTGAAGTTTAAAAACAATACAATACATTTTTATTAACTTGCAAACTTTCAAGGTTTGTAGTGATATAACAATCAACACAAATATATGAGAAATGGCGAAACCATGAAATTTATGTACTATCAAAAGTTTTCACTTAATTTTATAGACTATTAATTGTATATACACAATTAAATACATGTATATATCTACAGTGTACAAAATAAGACTAGATAATTAAATATCGCTAAATATAAATGGACTTATTTTTATTTCAAAACCAGAATTAATTTAGTGCTTCCATCTAAGACGTTTTACGTGTAGTGAAATCTCTTTTTATACTTGGAAAACTTGCAAACGCCAGTGATTTAATAATATTGCAGCTGACAAGCACAATATTCTATAACTCACATGCTGGGCTTGTAAGGCATGAGAGAATAAATTCATATAGATTTTAGAATGCCATCAAATGTCGGGCAATCAAATGCAGCACGAGATATTTTGGCGCCAATTTTAGACAACTTAGGAAATACATGACATAATTATATACTTTGTGTAAAATAAGATTTCAGATATGTCTTTTTTGTCGATAATATAACGTGATGTTTAATGGTATTAACTTATGTTGTATTATGCAAAGACAGAGAGTTATATTTATAGCGCGAGAAAACTATATGACGTCACACACTTAAATCTGTATCCCTCAAGTTTTTTATATAGTTTTTTTCTGAGACTATCTTGTATACGGGATCAAAAGAAGTAACGAAAAAGTAGTTGCAAAAAAAAATCAAAAATCAGGGAAAATTATTGTTATTAATAAGTAAAATGTAAAGGCAACAAGGTGGCGTAAACCGACCAACTTCAAAGGCCAGTAAATCTCTCGAAAAGGATTGTGGGTCTACACTGAAAAATGTTCTATTTTCTGGCAAATCATATGTTAGTACTGGGATTTCTTGTAATCTTCCAAGACCAGCTGCACGTATGTATGTATATAATGAGTATATACCTTCAAAGTACCTGAGCAAATGTGTCAATGAATTTACTTTTATATTTGTTGTGTTTACATGTCACGTATTACAAGATAATAAGAAGATTTTTCTTATCTTTCAAATTCAGGAGCAGATAATTATAGTTCATTTAGATTATATTCTGGTAAATGTGCAACAAGCAAGATCAAATTTCTAATCAATATTTTATGTAATCGTGTAAGACTAGAATAGCTTGACACTGCAAGTAATGTGATGTTTATTCGTAAAAAAGTCGTTTCAGGGCTTGCAAAATATTGCAACAAACAATTTACATTTCGCTCTATCATTAATGTAACCAATATCTCTCCTATTCATTTTAATTTTTCTCAAATAGATAATGACATTTATAGAGTATTTTATAATAAATTCTCATTGGCTTCGTCCGCATTTTGCAAATTTATCATCAGCACGCCTCCTAATACTAATTAAAAAAAAGCTAGAGTTCACAAAATACGTGAGAATTATTATCTCCAATTGTTTGGAATGCGATACCGTCTGCATTTTGCAAATTTATCACCAGCACACCGCCTAATACTAATTTAAAAAGCTAGCGTTCATTATTTTCTCCAATGTTTGAGAATGAAGTACCGAAGTTAAACTAATGAAAATGATTTACCGACATTAAAACCATTAAAACAAAACACAATGTGATTTAATGTACTTAAATGAGATTTGTTTTCACAGAAAACAATAACTGAACTCAATCAGGCATTATGTATTACCTGAAAGCCAGCGAATATCTGAATTTTTGGAAGAAAAACTGGATGGGATTTTTACAAGAAATCAAATTGATGTTGTCAATGCCTAATATAATGTCTATTCTCTTGCACACCAGTTTGTTGCAAGGTTGAAGCTCAAAATCGATCAGCAGGCTCCCATGACCGACCGACCTGCAACGTTCTACACAATAACCGTTGAATGTTTGGCTCGTTAGGGAAAATCAGATTAGTCTCGTGGTTTTTTATGTTGATCAACTAGATTGCAAAGTCGGTGACATTTTTTACATGTACTCTTGTAAAAAAAATAATGTTCGCAAGGTCATATTAATTCCGTATTAATTAGATCAACTTAATAAAGTACATTAAAATGTTTGTTTTGGACTTTAACGTCGATGTCAGCATATTTGGTCGTATCTCGGCGAACGGTCCATCTATTTGGCTTTCCAGGACAACACACCAATTTCTCCACAATCAAGTAACCTAAATGACCGTGTAGACAAAATATCCGAGATCAATTGTCAAGGAGAAATTTCATATTGTACCATCGACCAGCACAGTAATACAATTAGAAAGTTGTCACCCGTTGGTTTTTGACAGCTAAGTCATCCCTAGATTAAACAACCTCACATTTCCACACGTTTTTCCGAAACGAAGACAACTACGTTATCCATCGATTTGGACAGTCAAAGTATCTCAAGATTTGATATGCAACATTACCTCTAGATTTGGACAATATATTACCACTTCATTTAGACATTATCCCTTGATTTTGACAATAATATTATTTGACTTAAACAACTTCACTTTCCTTTGTTTTTGACAACCACACTATACGTTACAGCTGTATAATCCCTAGATTTGGGTAACACTATACTCCGATATGGACAGCCACATTGTCCTTTAATTTGACAATAATAAGATATATTGATTTGGACATTTTTTGTTGTTTTGGACAACTATATAAAGTCTTAACTTGTCATCACGGTATTCCCGAGTTAGGTAACCATCAATCGATTTGTACAGCTATATTATCTCTTTATTTGGCCAATTATATCATTCCGTACATTATCACTCTAATTGGAAAACCAAAATATTCTTGATTTAGACAATCAGTGTTCCTTGGTTTCTTGCTTTGGACAACTATACATTGTTTATTTACACAACCTGATTATTACTTACTATTGTCAGCCACATTATCCCTGGATTTGGACAACTATATTATCAATTGATTTGCACCTGATTATCCGTTAGTGTAGAGAACTACATTATCCTTTATTTTGAACAACCTTATCATCCTGTGATTTTGTCTCGATTTTGACAACCACAGTTTCATTATATTTGGACAACCATAGTATCCCTTGATTTGGACAAAAAAGTTTTCCTTTAGTTTGGATAACATCATTATTTCTTGATTTGGTTAACTATCCCATAATAAAGACAACCTTTTATCATGGCAGCTTAATTAAACAACCACATTACCCTTAATTTGGACAATAACATTACATATTTCCACATTATGGCTTGGTCTGTTCTTGCAACCGCATCCTCCCTTGATTTGGACAACCGAATTTTGCCTTGGTCTTTTAACAGTTTTGTATGATTATGAAATATAATTAGATTTTTTCAAGTACTGCATCCACTGTACTTTTTTAAGAAAAAATAAGAGAGTATGGTGAATAAAGTTTTAATCAATAACAATAAACTGGTCAAATACAAACAATAACTATGTAATAAGTACAAGTACTATGTCCTGCAATACAATACATGTTGTATTTCATTTCATTAAAATTAGCATTTCTGTGAATAATTAAATTTATTGTGAATAATTAAATGTAACACGTACTGATGAGTTTATGGAAATTCTGATATGTATTTATCACAACAATACAATACTTATGTATAACATAAAATTAACAATATATTTTGCACATACATAGAAAGATGAAACTTAATCCTGAATTTCTTTAAAGTGGATTGGTCTGCAATGGTTTAAAGTGGATTGGTCTACAATGGGCAAATTTTCAATAAATATTTCAAATACTGATGAAACAATAGAAATGTGTCTCATAAAATATTGCTTGGGAAAAAAAGATGTTGATTCAGTGGAACATTTAAAATATGATGACAAATATTCTGTTCTAGAACAATAATTATTATCTGCCATATGTGTATCTGATATATTGGATCATATATCTCACACTTGTCAACAACATTCATATAAAACATCATATATTTCTTTTGTGGTTTGTTGTTATGTTTGACAACATTATTATTTATTGTATGGATGACCTTCCATTATAGAGCAATTCACTATAATGGACTAGCCAAGCTTCCAGTTTATTATGATCATGCAAACAAACCCTATGGTAAAATTAAATGTTTATGGTTCGCATTATGAAATTATTTTAGCATCAATAACTCATTTTACACCTTAGATATATATTTGTTACATTTTTATTTTTTATCTAATTAAGAGTTATATTATGTGTGTCGTTTTTTTTAAACAACTATCGAATAATATATACCATATTAAAAGAGGAATCGTAGTGAGCTTCAAAGATCAAATAAACTTTTTAATGGGACATTATAATAAATGTTTCACCCTTTCACTGCCATCAGGACGACATATGCCGTCCCCATTATTTTCGGCGTATTTGCCATATGGACGGCTTTTGCCGTTTCTATAATAAAAATAATAAAAATAATAATATAATAAATATATAGATAATTATACCATCGACAATAATTATTATTATACTTGTCTAGCAGATTTGGAAATATATATAATTATTATAATACTATTAACGAATAATAATCATTATATTAATATTATAATATAATAATTTCTTAGAAAATCCTCTGACAAATAGGTGATCAATAAATCAATAACCCTCTAGCAGCGAAAAGTAATAACAAATCTCAATTGAGGGTCAAAGTCCATCTTCTCACGGACGCAATTGAGCTAGAATTCAGGGAGTATTAAAAAAATTGTTATTCAGCAGCTACAAATGTCCGAAGAACCAAAATTATTTTAGTGAAGTCAATAATGGATTGAATATTTATTCTGAAATTAATATTTATTCTGCAATTAACAGTTTTATGTGTTTTCACCTAACACATTATTTATCTTAGTTCCTGTTTTAATTGATATTTTCGTATTATAAAATTGCAACTTATGCTTGATTATATGACTACAAAAACGTTTAGGGTATTTTAATCATATGTATTATTTCATTTCTATGCACAATATGTGCATCTTTTATCTTAATTTTATTATTTTATTATTGAAAAGTTTTCATAAGAATATATCAAGCAAGCAATGCAGAAAACAGAGTAGCGTTATTTTATTAACTAATTGTATGTTTTATATCATAAAGCTCTGGAAAAATGATAATCACTCTGAAGCGTAAATCACATCAAAATTACATGACAAGTTAAAAGATATACTATGCTCATCCTTGAGTAAAATATTTTTATCAAAGAAATTTATTGAAACCAATGAAATTCTTACTGAATATGTCTTATTTGAATAAAAGAATGAAAAACCTACGCACGGGAAGCTGCGTTCCCTATTATAATCTAGTAAAGTTAGTTTTTTCTTTAAAAAACTGCCAGTTTTGTAATAACACTATTTATTCATATTGTGGCCACATATAACATGTTTATTTTATATTTACAAAGAGACTGTATAGCAATTATCAAAACTTTTTAACATTAAATTTGAGCATAGTATATCTTTGAGTCTGTGCATGAAAGATAATGAAATATATTGTCTAATAATTTTACTTCTTCGTTAAAAAGACGAAAGTGTGACATGGAAATAAAAGCACTACGAAATACCATATTGACAGTTATAGTCTGTTACGTCCAAACATTATATGACTTTATCTAAGAAACTTTATAAAAAGTATTTCTTTTATTTATACTGTACCTTATTGACAATAATGCCATGGTAATATGGCGATAATATTACTAAGAACAATCATTATATATGCCCGGCAATATTTGTCGTAATATGTCAGTCTTGTGTTCCTACATTTATGTATCGTAAATATTAACAGGTAAATAACGTGACTTATCACGAAAAGATTCGTTTCTATTCATATTTTCTACATCAAATATATATCAAAACTGTATTACAATAAAGATTTAGTAGTGCCTGTTTCAATGATATCTATATTCTATTGTATTCTGTGTTGGTCATCCATCAATGTCTGACTGTTTGGTGCATATTTTATCAGAAATAATACATCTGTCAAACACACTGCTCTATCATCTACAAGTAATGTCTGTATGATACTAGTGAATAAATCAAAATAAATTTTGAAAATTTTCACATGGACAATGAGCAGTTAAAATGCAATCGACGAGATTGGGCGCCGATCTAAATTTTCTTATGAAAGCTGTGTGACATAGAACATGTAATACTCTTTCAAGTACTCTATACTTGAACATTAATTTTCATTTCATATTCTTTGCAATATTTTATGAGAAGAAATGGCAGCATTTGTTTTATAGGTATGTAAAGGCTAGCATTTTTTAAAGTTTTCAATTCAGCGAACTTGTTAAATCAAAATATTTGAAATCTCTTTTACGATTAACAAAGGATGTTTTAAAACTTTCATCAGACAAATTACAAATCTAGTATAGTAACACATTCTAGGAAATGGAGCATTGGGTAACATTATATTTACATATTACGGTATACACATGTAAAAATTAGTATATACATGTAGAATGTTAATAGAACGTCGCTTCAATTTCATTGAAACTGTTTAAAACAAAGGCTTTCGTAACGTTCGTACATTTCTAGGGAGTATTTGATACATGTATTTTAAAATGTTTTCTGATCTACTTTTGTTCTGTAGTAATATCTGAATACTTACTCGAATATGTAAATATTATAGGATAGATAAAGATTAGCTGTCTATAAAATTAAATTATCCTTGCCAATTGTCTTCTATTTTGTCCAATGATAGCGATGTTATCAACTCTAAAATTGGACAGGGAACGGTTACAATGATGATTGTGGCGGCATTTATTAAACCATTATGTATATTTCAATACGTGTTATCACTACGGCAGTTTGTCATTACGAGATACAATATCACATTATAAATGATTTATAATGCTACAATCAAAACGCTAAATACTGTTAAAAACTACTAAAGCAGATTGGGTTTTAATGTTATAAAAATTGTGATATAAATTCATTGATAACATCAACACATTGTAAAGAATTATTATTTAAGTCACGTTAATAAAATTGATGAAACATCCCTTTTATCATGCAAACAAATCGGTTTCAATAGTTTTATTTTGCAGATAATATCGGAAACGACAAATATATCTTTTATCCATTGCGGTCTTGGCATATAATTAGCGCATTTGCTTTTGTAATTCAGCAGGGAGATATTGCAAGAATCAAAACGTTTATGGACATTTAGTGTTTTGTTGCGGTTCGACTTCTGTCAATCGTTTTACTAATCACAGTATTTATCTAACGTAATCAGTACTTACATCTAAACTTATATAAACTACATCTACATTAACTAAGTAAAAAGTTGTGCATCATTTCCAATATAAACATTTTTATGCCAATATCCTGTAAAATAAGTGTACGTAATATAAACTTCAAAAGTTCATATTGTGTTTAATCGTTATTTCATTACCCAAGTGGTATATCAAATGTTCTAGAGAATAAAAAGTAGAAAATGTATTTTGTATTAATGTTTTTCATGTTTATATTAGTGTCTCAACATAAAAACAGCGCAAATATTTTTGAAAACCAAATTAAAAGGCAAGAATTAGACGTTCAAGTTCTCAATCATCAGGTTTACTTAATCACTTGTAGGTGTATTCCAGATTTTTTAACGTACTAAGATATTGCTTGTATCTTTCCTGTTAAATAAAGATAAATTCATGATTCAAGTTAAAAGTTGATAAGGCAACCGAAAATTGAAACTGAAATTATTTTGTTAAATCATTTAAGTCCATAACGTATTAAAGACACTTCGCCTCTGTTTTCCATTTTAGAAATACAAAACAAAAATACTTTTGCTTTTTTTCTGAATTGAAATTGAGATAAATATAAAAATCAGACTAAACAGAAATCTTTGGAATTGAAGGCTAGGCTCATTTCAAAGAACGCAAAAAATATCGTGTGACATTACTAATCGTTTAGAAACAAGACAATACACTTTCTTTAACTTTGAACTTGCAAACTTTCAATGTTCTTTGAACGCTGCCTTTCCTTGTTGATTTTGTTTATCATATTGTAGCATACATACATGAAAGATGGTGAAAGTATAAAATATATGTATTATCAGAAGTTTTGACTTCATTTTATAGACTATTAATTGTATATACACAATTAAATACATGTATATATCTACAGTGTATAAAATAAGACTAGATAATTAAATATCGCTAAATATAAATGGACTTATTTTTATTTCAAAACCAGAATTAATTTAGTGCTTCCATCTAAGACGTTTTACGTGTAGTGAAATCTCTTTTTATACTTGGAAAACTTGCAAACGCCAGTGATTTAATAATGTTGCATCTGACAAGCACAATATTATAACTCACATGCAGGGCTTGTAAGGCATGAGAGAATAAATTCAAATAGATTTTAAAATGCCATTAAATGTCGGGCAATCAAATGCAACACGAGATATTTGGCGCCAAGTTTAGACAACTTACGAAATACGTCTAGTACATTAAAATAATTATATACTATGTGTAAAGTAAGATTTCAGATATGTTCAAAACGGGTCTGTTTTGTCGATTATATAACGTGCTGTTTAATTGTATTAACTTATTTTGTATTATGATGCAAAGACAGAGAGTTATATTTATAGCGCGAGAAAACTATGACGTCACACACTTAAAATCTGTATCAACGTTTAAATATCCCTCAAGTTATATTTTTTTATAGTTTTTCTGAGACTATGTTGCGCTTTTCTACATGTTTGACATGCGTTACGGGATCAAAAGAAGTAACGAAAAAGTAGTTGCAAAAAATATAAAAAATTAGGGAAAATTTACATTATTGCTATTAATGATTAAAAATGTGAAGGCATTCGGTTTCGTAAAACAAGGTGGCGTTTAAAGGCCAATAAATCTCTCGCAAAGGATTGTTGGTCTAAACGGGAAAATGTTCTATTTTAGAGCTTTTTATAAGTCTCTGACAAAGCATATGTTAGTACTGGGATTTCTTGTAATCTTCCAAGACCAGCTGCACGTTTGTATAAGTGTAAATATACACTCACCGTAACTGTAACAATTTTGGAACAAATGTGTCAATAAATTTACTTTTATATTTTTTTTGTGTTTTACATGTCACGTATTACAAGATAATAATAAGATTTTTTTATCTTTCAAATTCAGGAGCAGATGATTATAGTTCATTTAGATTATATTCTGGTAAATGTGCAACAAGCAAGATCAAATTTCTAATCAATTTTTATGTAATCATGTAAGACTAGAATAGCTTGACACCGCAAGTAATGTGATGTTTATTCGTAAAAAAGTCGTTTCAGTAATTAAATTACTCGCGGACTAAATATTGCAACAAACAATTTAAATTTCGTTCAATCATTTATATAACCAATATCTTTCCCATTCATTAATTTTTTTTTCTCAAATAGATAATGACATTTATTGAGTATTTTACAATAAATTCTCTTTGGCTACGTCCGCCATTTGCAAATTTATCACCAGCACGCCGCCTTATTCTAATTTAAAAAGCTAGCGTTCACAAAATACGCGAGAATTATTTTTCCCATTTTCTTGAGAATGTGATACCGAAGTTAAATTAATGAAAATGATTTACCAACATGAAAACCATTAAAGTAAAACACAATGTGATTTAATGTACTTAAATGAGATTTGTTTTCACAGACAACAATAACTGAACTCAATCAGGTATTATTTATTACCTGAAGCAAACGAATGTCTGAAGATTTGGAAGAAAAAATGGTTGGGACTTTTACAAGAAATCAATTTGGTGTTGTCAATTTCTAATACAATGTACATGTACATTCTCTTGCATACCAGTTTGTTGCAAGGTTAAAGCTCAAAATCAGTAGGCTCCCATGACCGGCTGACCTGCAATAACCTGCTACGCAATAAGCGTTGAATGTTTGGTTCTCAAGAGAGATAATTCTCATGTTTTTATACTGTTCAACTCGCTTGCTTTGTCGGTGAAAAAAAGTTCACATCCACTCTTGTATAAATTAATGTATGCAAGTTCATATTAATTCCGTTTTAATGTCAACTTTATAGAGTAAAGTATATAAGCATTTGTTTGGTCTTTAACGTCGATGTCAGCATATCTGGTCTTATCTCGGTGGACGGTCAATCTCTCTGGGTTTCCTGGACAACAATATCTCCGTAATTAAGTAATCTAAATGGCCATTTAGACTCAACATCAGAGATCAATTGTCAAGGAGAAATTCCACCTTGGCCGAGGATCAAACCATCGACTCCAGGCTTATATTGTGATATTGTGATAAAGTCTATGAAAACACAGGCAAACATCTCTTTCGGTCAATTAATAATTCTGATGAAATCTTGGATAAATTCAAAATTAAGAATTTTCGAGCTCCAACTGTCAGTACATACGATTTTTCTACACTTTATACAACTTTGCTACATAAAATAATCAATGATAAACTAATTTCCCTAATTCAGAAAACTTTTGCACGGGAAAAAGTTTCCTTTCTAGCATGTAATTCTAACAAAGCTCTTTTTACTAACGGTATTGTTAAACATTATATTATGTGGACCTGTGACGAAGTTTGTAGAGCACTCTCTTTTCTTTTAGACAACATTTATGTCAGGTTTGGTAATACCCTATTTAAACAGATCATAGGAATTCCTATGGGTACTAATTGTGCACCCCTGGTCGCCGACTTGTTTTTTGTATTGCTATGAAAGAGACTTTATGTTGAGTCTCTCTGACAACAAGATGTTATAGTCGCATTTAATAATATTTCCAGATACGGTGATGATATTTTTTAATTAAGATAATCCTTATTTTGATCAAATGGTGTCTGACATTTATCCGCGTAAACTACAACATGATAAAACGAACTCTTGAAATTTTAGTACATCATTTTTGGATCTTCATATTACTATCAACAATAATTCTATTCACACGAAAATCTATGATAAAAGAAATGACTTTTGTACAGTTAATTATCTACATTTAGATGGAGACGTACCCCATGCAATATCTTACGGGGTTAATGTTAATTCAGGTTAATTAGATTCGCTAGAGCTTGTATTAATGTAAAGGATTTCAACGAGCGGAATATTTTTATTACCAGCAAGCTTCTAAAACAGATACCAGCTACCGATATCATAAATTACGGAAATATTTTACTAAATTTTACAATCGTTACTTTGGTTTAATTTCTAAATTAGCCAGTCTGGTTTTTATGGTGATGTGATTTACAAACTTCGTAAGATTTTGGGTCATGGTAATTTGTCTGCTGTTTTTATTAAAATCATTAAACGTTTTATTAAAAGAGGTTATGACGACCCTACTATTTTAAGACATACTCAACCCTTTTACAGTTGGACACTACGCTTTCCTCTTTTGATTACATCTGACGGACCAAGTTGGAGACTCTATGATGGATAGTCCTTAAAGCCCTTTGGGACTGAATAGTCTTAATGTTCGTCTTCTTCCTTGCTTCCTCGGGCCTTTGTAGGTGATTTTCTTGTTGCTCTGTCTTCCTTTAGGACATTGAGTACTTTTGTTATGGTCATTGTGTTTACTTTTATATGTTTCAACATGATCATTTTAGTGTTTTACTTATTTGTCTTCCTTTAGGACATTGAGTACTTTTGTTATGGTCATTGGGTTAACTTTTATATGTTTCTACATGATCATTTTAGTGTTTTACTTATTTAACCTTTTGTAACCATGACAACTGTTAGAATTTCATTTGGCAGGGATTCATTTTATTTACACTGTCTCGTTTATAGGAACATGGTGGGCTAAGAGCGAGGTTTGGTGCACCATTAACCGGTTTAAACTCCCCAGCAGTCATTATAAAGCTGCTGACCGTTCCAAGGCGGCGCCCCTCTGTGTTCCTCAGATTTATGTCTATGTTGTTTCATGCTGTTTTGGTGACACTTTTGCTTGTGTCCCTTGATGTTTTCTAGTCTACGGTAAGTATCTTCCCCATTACCTCAAGCAACAAGAACTAGTGGCAAGCCCAAACAAAAACAGGACAGGACAAAGACAGAGCATGGACATGTTAATCACTAAATGATAAATAATTTGTAACTGATTTGGAATTCAAAGAAAACAAATAAAATGACTACTGGCGCACACAGTGTAAGGGAAAGGGACGGGGGGAAGGGGGAAGGGGGGGGGGGTAATCCACATGCTGACCGTTCCAAGGCGGCGCCCCTCTGTGTTCCTCAGATTTATGTCTATGTTGTTTCATGCTGTTTTGGTGACACTTTTGCTTGTGTCCCTTGTTGTTTTCTAGTCTACGGCAAGTATCTTCCCCAAGTTTTTATTTCCGTTGGTTTTTGACAGCAGAGTCATCCCTAGATTAAACAACCTCAAATGCCCTTCGTTTGGACAAACACTTTATTCCGGAACAAAAACAACTACATTATCAATTGAATTGGACAGCCAAAATATCCCGAGATTTGATTTGCAACATTATCTCTAGATTTGGACAATACATTACCACCTTATTTAAAATTATCCCTTGATTTTGACAATAATATTATTTGACTTGAACAACTTCAGTTTACTTTGTTTTTGACAATCGCACTACACTTTACAGCTGTATAATCCCTTGGATAACACTTAATACTCCGATATGGACAGCCACATTGTCCTTTATTTTGACAACAATAATATCTATTGATTTGGACATTTTTTGTTGTTTGGACACTTATATAAAGTCTTGACTTAGACAATAACGATGTCATCACGGTATTTCTGAGTAAGGTAACCATCAATCAATTTGAACAGCAATATTATCTTTTGATTTGGCCAATTGCATCATTCCACATCAACAAAAAATATTGTTGATTTAGACAATCACAGTGTTCCTTGGTTTCTTGCTTTGGACAACTATACAATCGGTTGATTTACACAACCTGGTTATTACTAACTATTGTCAGCCACATTAACCCTGGTTTTGGACAACTATAAAATAAGTTAATTAGCACTACCTTATTATCCATTAGTGTAGAGAACAATATTATCCTTTAAATTAAACAACCTTATAATCCAATGGTTTTAACAATCACATTATTTCTTGATTTGGACAATCACAGTTTCATTACATTAACAGCATGCTCAATCGTAAATTTCCTGTTACCATGGCAACGGGGGACGTCTCAAAATTGCCAAAGATCACTATTTTGCACTGTTTTTTTCCATCAAAACTGATTTCAAAGTGCTGCAACTTCTCAATGAATTGAGATAGAGTAAAAGGATTTTCAGCGTCGGTTACTAGTTACCCTTAGATCGAGCTGATGCCATTTTTAGCCTGTCACATGTCCAGCATTTTCTTGGCGATGAGGGGGACTACCCCCCCCCCCCCCTTCAACCCCCCCCCCAAACAGAAGGGGACACATTCCCCTTCTGGCAACCCCCTGATGTAACTTTTGGATTTGGGGCGGCGCCGAAAATGTGGTAACTGTTTTAACAAACATTTCTCAAACGAAAAACAGTGTTTGGGGCCTAAATAGGGGATTGTTTTAGATGTTTGAGGCCTCAAAAAATGGGGGGGGCAAAAAGCCGTCGAAACACGTCTATATGAGGTAAAAGGTTAACAAAACATGATGAAAAACCTTGGAAAAATTACCCAAAAACACTTGTTTCCATGTAAACACGTGCCCTTACACCTAATTTTGGTGACAAATTGTTGTTTTTTATTCATTGCAGCACCCAGCTTTATTCAAATTCTTTTCTTCCACTTACTGTTTCTGAATGGAATAAATTCCCAAATGATAATAGAAGCTCTTCATCCTTATGTATTTTTAAAAGTAAGTACGATTTAATGCACAACGTGCTGAACTTCTTGACAATTTACGAAATATTACAACAGACAACCTATCTATATTCCTATTCGGTGATGCCAATCTCTCATATGATTCAAACACATCTATCTTCTTACATGTTCAAAAGTACATTCAGAAGACGAAAAGGTTTCTTTAAATTATGTCCTTAAGTATCATATTTTATTGTAATGATAATAATAATGATAATGATAGTAATAATAATAATGATAATAATATTAATCATAGTAATAATAATAATAACAATTATAATTATTATTGTTATTATTGTTATTATTATTATATTATTATTATTATTATTATTATTATTATTATTATTATTATTATTTAACTTAGTACTAAAGATGGTGGTAACTGTTGCCTCTGACACCTATGCATAGAGCTTATCGTGATGCCGGGGGTACTCCTGGATCCCGACCACCACATGAGGATCGAGGTTCAGGAGTGAACTAGCACGAACTGGGACGCTTGTCGTCGCAGGAAGACCTTATTGGAGCTTCTAGGTCCGATTTCATGCTCTGGTGGAGTTCAAGTCCACGAGAGAGCAGTCAAAGGCAACTGTTTCTAAATGATCAGAATTCTAGTTTTGCAAAATAATTCTCTTTCATTATTGTTACAATTCTGTACTGGAGTATGCATGCAGACACTTTCACAATGCATACATATAAACTTGAAATATTAATTGAATCTGGAATTTGGAATACCTTGTTTAACTATGTGTTTAAGATACTTTGTAATAAATTTACAAGGTATTATGCAAGTAAAGGCGCTCTTCATTTCGTTTCGTAAGAGTTACCCTTATCTTGCTTCCATAGCCTTTGTTTTATGTGTTTCCATATATGTTATAATAATTATAGCATATTGTCACAAGGAAACACATTACTGTATTACTTATAAAGAAATCATTTAAAGTGTCAATACTTGGTAGATAAAAGATTTAATTCTTGTAATTTTCTTAAATAGGACCTTCACTTTCCGAGAAATTATGATCATTATGAAATTTGATATAGGCATTGCATTACACACTTGACATATTCAGCTCCTCTTTATGATCCTTTACAAATTTCGTCATACGTAGTAGGTATTTATTATCTTCTTGTAAATTTATGGAAGGAATTCAATGCAGGTACAATGAACTGTTGCTACAAAAACTATTTCATGTTTTTACTATCTGTTTTTACAGGAGAGAGTTTCATATAAGCTCTAAGCTTTCTACTCAATCCTGAATGCAATTTATATATTGTAATTTAGTCTGTAAATATTGATGAAGAATTAAATATTGTTTAAACCAAGTAAAAAAAACTGCCAATTTTTAATGACACTATATATTTATATTGTGACCACTTATAACATGTTTATTTTATAATTACAAAGAGACTGTGTAGCAATTATCAAAATTTTCTAATATCAATTTTGTGCATAGTGTATCTTTAATTGAGTCTGTACACGAGGGATAATGAAAGATATTGAACTGTCATTAAATTTTACTTTTTCGTGAAAACGAAAAAAGTGTGACAGGGAGATCAAAGCAATAAAAAAACATTCTACGAATTAACTCCATCTGTACATGAATAGTTTTAGAAGATTACCATATTGACAGAAATAGTCTGTTATGTTTTGGCATTATATCTACTCATCTTAGAAATTTTATGAAAAGTTTTTATTATTGTAAAGTAGTTACGGGAAAATATCAGGCAAGTAATGTAGACAGTAAGTATTGTTCTGACACGAAAAAAAAAGCAAATAAAATAAAAAAATAACTTTACGAATTAACCCATTTTCTATACAAAAATTAAGTTTACAATATTACCATATTTACATTTACGTCTTGTCAATACTGTAATAATATTACTAAGAACAATCATTATATATCCCCGGTAGTATTCGTCGTAAAATGCCAGTTTGTGTTACTACATTTGTGTAAAATAAATATTATATATGGATTTATATTCAATCAACACATTGAAAAACACATTTTCCTTTACTAATTAGTTTCATGCGCAAAACGCAATCTTCAGAAGTGTAAATGGTAGTTCTCAATAAAGGGACGTAACTATGAAGTGTAAATGGTGGTTTCTCAATAAAGGGGCGTAACTATATTAATACTGTTCATTTTTTAAAGTTGCTTAATAGATATTTCCTGGAATGTCTGCAGGTTGTTACAAATCATTATACATGCAAAACAATCATGCCTTTACAAGTCAGGTGAACCATGGGGCAAGAAAGCGACATCCAATCTATTTGACGTAACTATGGGAAGCTTCGATGGAGCAGAAACTTGTGAGTTAGTTGGATTATATTTACTTAACGAAATAACACAGAAACATGGAAAAAACTTTGGGCTATATCGAGATGATGGTCTAGGTGTATCTGATGCGAAACCACGTGAAATTGAAAACATTAAAAAAGACCTGTGCTCTATCTTTTCTAAACACGGCCTGAAGATTACAATTGAATCCAACAAAAAAATCGTGAACTTTTTGGACGTAACACTCAACCTGAAGAATGGCAAACATGTTCCATACAACAAACCGAACAACACACCGTTATATGTGCATACCGAATCGAACCACCCACCGAATATCATCAAGAACATACCCATAGGCATTAACAAACGTCTATGCGAAATATCATATGACCAAGAATCTTTTGACATAGCAAACACCAATCTACCAAAGGTCTATTACAAATAGAGGATATAAACACCAACTTAAATACTCAAATGAAGAAAAGACTGACAACGGTACCAAGAATCGCAAAAACAGAAGCAGAAATATAATCTGGTATAACCCACCATATAGTAAAAATGTAGAAACCAACATTGGAAAAACGTTTCTGAAAATACTAGACGAAGAATTTCCCAAGGAACACTTGCTACACAAAATATTCAATAGAAACACAGTCAAATTAAGTTATAGTTGCATGAACAATATAAAAAACATAATCGACGGACATAACAAAGCTATTCTTTCCAAAGAAATAGTAAACTAGAAATGTGTCCATAGGACACGGGTGCCCCCACCGCGCCACTGTTCTGTCAATCTTTTTACTAAGTCAAGGGAAATTACTCTACAAATACTGGATAAATCCACAAGCAAAACCCCAGGTGCAAATCTAAAATATGCTGAGCAACCAGCCTATAGGTTAAATGACTATGTCAAATCCTTTTTGAGAAACTTGCAACACAAGTTGAAAATTGCAAAAATTTTCTAAGTGAAGGGCAATAACTCTAAAAATACTAAATAAATCCAGACGAAAATACCTGGTGCACAACTGCACATGCTAATCAATATTCCTGTAAAGTAACATGACTCTAGGTCAAATACTTTTTGAGTTACCTGCGACACATGTTGAAAATTGCAAAATTTTACTAAGTCAAGGGCAATAACTCTGAAAATAATGAAAATTTCCAAACGAAAATACCCAGGTGCACAACTACACATGCTGATCAACATTCCTGTAAAGTTTAATGACTCTAGGTCAAATACTTTTTAAGTTACATGCGACACAAGTTGAAAAGTGCAAAATTTTACTAAGTCAAGGGCAATAACTCTGAAAATACTTAAAATATCCAAACGAAAATACCCAGGTGCACAACTACACATGCTGATCAACATTCCTGTAAAGTTTCATGACTCTAGGTCAAATATTTATTGAGTTACATGCGACACAAGTTGAAAATTGCAAAATTTTACTAAGTCAAGGGCAGTAACTCTGAAAATACTAAAAATATCCAGACGAAAATACCCAGGTGCACAACTACACATGCTGATCAACATTCCTGTAAAGTTTCATGACTCTAGGTCAAATACTTTTTGAGTTACATGCGACACAAGTTGAAAATTGCAAAATTTTACTAAGTCAAGGGCAATAACTCTGAAAATACTAAAAATATCCAGACGAAAATACCCAGGTGCACAACTACACATGCTGATCAACATTCCTGTAAAGTTTCATGACTCTAGGTCAAATACTTTTTGAGTTACGTGCGACACAAAAGTGAACGGACGGACGGAAGGACGGACGGAAGGACGGACGGATGGACAGACGGACGGACGGACAAGGGTAAATCTAAATGCCCGCCACTAACGTGGGGGCACAAAAATCAGCCTAAAACATGCAATTGTAGGAAAATAATAGATTGCCCCATGTCAGGACGATGCTTGGTGAAATCGGTTGTATATAGAGCTACAGTGGAAACAAACGACGACAAGCCTAAACAAACTTATGTAGGATTAACAGAAAATACCTTTAAAACCCGATTTACAAACCACAAAGCATCATTTAGAAATCCTAAGCTTAAAAACAGCACTGAATTAAGTAAATATATCTGGGAACTCAAAGAAGAAAACATCGACTTTAACATAACATGGAATATCTTAAAACAAGCCTCACCCTACAACCCAGCCTCCGACCGATGCAACTTGTGCCTATGGGAGAAATTCTACATTATCTGCAAACAAGAAAACGCTAAACTTAACAAAAGAAACGAACTTGTAACAACCTGCAGACATTCCAGGAAATATCTATTAAGCAACTTTAAAAAATGAACAGTATTAATATAGTTACGCCCTTTATTGAGAAACCACCATTTACACTTCATAGTTACGTCCCTTTATTGAGAACTACCATTTACACTTCTGAAGATTGCGTTTTGCGCATGAAACTAATTAGTAAAGGAAAATGTGTTTTTCAATGTGTTGATTGAATATAAATCCATACATACAGCTCTGGGATACCATCGAGCACTCTGTCTAGGGTTTGTACTGACTTTTAGTGTTATTGGATTTATATATATATATATATATATATATATATATATATATATATATATATATATATATATATATATATATATATATATATATATATATATATACACTTAACAAATCTTATAAGTGTGCATGCATAAATGGTCTCATAGGTGTATCAATATTTGCCCGATCATGCCGAAATGTTCAATAAATACAGAAAAGAGACAGGCTATTATTTTTGTTTGTTTCCTTTTTTCATTCAAGATAAATTTTACGATACATTTCTAAAAAATGTGAGTGCGTGTCGAAAGTCGATGTTGCAAAATGATGTTTTTAAACCGTGTGTGCCACTCTGACTGTGCATTACAGCCTTGGAGCGTCGTCGCATCAATGTAACATACCGTTGGAGATAATTTTGGGGTCGGCGAGGAATGTTATAAACGCTGCCAGTTACTCTGTAATGAAGATAAGCCTTCTTAAGCCTTGGTATTACATTGCGGTGACCACCATGCGTTGCGCGACCTCCATATGATATAAACATGTAAAAAGTAAAAAACAAATATGCAATTACGTTCGTCTTTGGAAGGAACTGAATTTAAATGATTTTCAGCTTTTACAATGCAATGGAGTTTAAATAATTATATGAACAAATTATTTTTTACCAGTCTCTGATTGGTGTACTCCAGCGTAGACCAATCCTAGGGCTATGCCACGCTGTTGAATAGATAATGTACCCATATGTTATGTTTTTCTGATATGTAGATCTCTGTTGTATTCGAGAATATCATGTGCAATTTTCTTTCACGCATTCACACAATTTTTTCGTGCATTGTGTGAATTTTGTACGTTCACGGTTGAACGCGCCGCATAATCAAATTTGACAAGTTTGAGCACGGGAAAAGTGTGGAAATGCAGCCAATAGTCAGAACCCAAAATTTTGTAAAGAAATATTGATGAACAAAAAAGTTATAAGGACATAAAAAGTGCACACTTATAAGATTTGTTAAGTGTATATATATATATATATTATATATATATATATATATATATATATATATATATAAAATTGGAGAAAATAAACGTTCATACAGTGCTAAAGTATAAATACCCAAGTACTTTCGGGCGTATTATTAGAATTAGAATCTCAGAAAGATTTACCTGACCAAACCCTTTTGGTGTCTATGGATGTTACTGCATTATACACTAACATCCCCCACGAAGATGGCATTGCAGCGTGCAAAGAAGCATGGGATTCTCGTATAATAAAGAATCCTCCCACAGAAACACTTATCGAACTTCTCGTACTTATTCTGAAATGCAACAACTTTGTTTTCTGTGACAAACATTTCCTACAGGTACAGGGCACGGCTATGGGGACTAAAATGGCGCCATCTTACGCCAACGTGTTTATGGGCAAATTAGAAGGACAACTGCTAGCTGCAGTACCTCTTAAACCATTCAGTTGGTTACGCTATATAGATGACATTGACATGCAATGGTATCACGGGGAAGAAGCTTTGCAAGATTTTCTTTACAGAGCTAATAATTTTCACAAATCTATAAAGTTCACCACTGAGGTATCAAACGAACAACATGTTTTTCTCGACACAGTATCTCATATTAAAGACAATCATATAATTACTGATTTGTATTCAAAACCCACCGATAAACATCAATACCTTCTTCCAAGCAGCTGCCACCCTCGACACTGTTGTAAGAACATACCATACAGTTTGGCTTTGAGAATCAAACGAATATGTTCAAATCCCAGCACGTTCTATATCAGGGCAAAAGAACTGTCTGAACATCTAAGGAAGCGAGGATACAAGGAAGAAGACATTGCAAACGCGATCTTAAATGCAGACAGCAAGCACAGGAAGGTCTTACTAGAGTACAAACATCAATCTAGTGGTTCTACACAAAATAAAATTCCATTTGTGCTCACATATCACCCAGACTTACCTAACACTAGAGCCATCATTGACAAACATTGGCCAATTATTGAGTCTTCACAGAAACTTAACAAGATGTTCCCAACTAAACCAACCATTGCATATAGGAGACCTAAAAGCCTCAGGGACATACTTGTTCGAGCCCAACTGAGACCAATAATGACAGATAAAGAAGGTCAGTCCGGACCATGTGGCACACCAAGATGCCAAACCTGTGCTGTCATGCTCCTTACAAAAACATTCTCTTCAAAAATAGGGGCCAAAACAACTCTCAAAGACATAATGAATTGTAAAACGGCCAACGTTATTTATCTTATTTCTTGCAAAGTGTGTAACAAACAATATGTCGGTGAAACCAAACTTCCATTAAATAAACGAATGAACTTACACCGCTCTGACTGGAAAACGCGAAAATTTAACAGATCCCCAGTTGCTGAACATTTTCACCTTGAGGGACACAGTTTTAAAGACGTGTCCCTCTGTTGTATTGAACATAACACAAAGTGGTCAGATATAACACGGAAATCACGCGAGACATACTGGATTCGCCGACTGAATACGCTAGAGCCATCAGGAATCAATAAAGGAGACTAATTTACACACTTATTCTCGCCCATTCTTGACATACTTTAAAACCTAACTTTAGTCATCAGGCGGTGTCGGGGAGGGCTATTTTTCCCTTGCCTGAGAGCTTCGTTTTTACTTTCACCTTTTCGTAAATTTCCACTTCATATAACATCATACTGTTTGTAACTTGCATTTTCTTACATCATACTTATAGTAATAAAAACACAAAACGCCCTTATATGTGAAAAATTTTTTTAATTTATATATTTTTTTTTTCTTTTAAACACAGTTTTATAGATATATTTAACCGAGTTTATGCCATATTGACCGCAGGCTATATTCTCTTTTGTAAAGTACTACACAATGACCATTCAATAACGGTCTATTCATAATCGATGTAATTTTATCACCTTTCTAGCGACTGTGTTTCAGTTCAATTTTTGATACTATACAGTACACACGTATTGAGATTTTGTGCTCGATTGTGTGCACATTATACATGTAATACACCCCTGATGAAGGCATAATACGCCGAAAGTACTTGGGTATTTATACTTTAGCACTGTATGAACGTTTATTTTCTCCAAATTTATTGTTTTTTTTTCCACGTTCTTGTATCCTTCTTTGGTTCCAGTGTTTTTGAAAGGTATTTTGTAGATGCAAATATTTTTCACAAACCTATATATATATATATATATATATATATATATATATATATATATATATATATATATATATATATATATATATATATATATATATATATATAAATATATAAAGCATGACTTCTCACACCAAGATTTGTTCTTTTAATATTTATTTTCTATATGAAACATAAACAATAGAGTTAGTGTAGAATAGTGTTTCAATGATATTTATAATTTATTGTTCTGTGTTGGTCACCCATCAATGTCTGACTGTTCGGTGCATATTTTTTTCAGAAATAATACATCTGTCAACGAACTGCTTTATCATCTACAAGTAATTTCTGTATAATACAAGAGAATACATCAAAATTGATTTAAAAATTTTCACATAAACGATGAGCAGTTAAAATGCAATCGTAGAGATAGCGCCAATCAAAATTTTCTAATGAAAGCTGTGTGACATAGAACATGAAGTACTCTTTCAAGTATGCTATACTTGAACATTAAATGTCATTTCATATTACTTGCAATATTTTATGAGAACAAATGGCAGCATTTGTTTTAAAGTTTTGGAAAGGATTTCAGTGTTTTCAATGCAGCGAAATTGTCAATCAAAATATTTGAAATCTCCTTTTAGATTAACTAAAGAATTTTTAAAACTTTCATCAAACAATTACAAATTCGATAGTATCTTAACACATTCTAACAAACGGAACATTAGTTGCTTATTACAGTATATACATGTAAAAAGGTAGTCGAATTGTTTTCAATTTCATTGAAATTGTTTAAATGAAAGGCTTTCATTTTCATAAAGTTTCTGCATTTCTAGGGAGTATTATACATGTATTTTAAAATGTTTTCTGATCTACTCTAGTTCTGTAGTAATATCTAAATATTATAGGATCGATAAGGTTTAGCTTTCTACAAAATTAAATTATCCCTGCCAATTGGCAATTGGCTTCTATTTTGTCCAATAATAAGCCACGTGGTCAACTATAAAATCAGTGGAACGGTTACAATGATGATTGTGGAGGCATTTTTTTAAACCATTATGTACATTTCAATATGTGTTATCACTGCGGCAATTTACCATTACGAGATACAATCTCGCATTATATGTAATCTATTATGCTACAATCAAAACGATAAATACTGTTTAAAACTTCTAAAGCAGATTGGGTTTTAATGTTTTAAAAGAAGGGTGATATAAATTCATTTATACCATCAGCATATTGTAAAGAATTATTATTTTAGTCACGTTAATAAAATTGATAAAAATCCCTTGTATCATGGAATTATATTAGTTTCACTATTTTTATGTTGCAGATAATATCGGAAACGACAAATAAGTGACAGATAATTAGCGTATTTGTCATTGTAGTTTAGAAGGGGGATATTACAAGAATCAAATTGTGTATGGACATTTAGTGTTTTGTTGTGGTTCGACTTCTGTTAATCGTTTAAGTAGTCACAGTATTTATCTAAAGTAAGCAGTACCTTCATCTAAATTTAAATTAAGTACATCTACATTAACAATATAAAATTTGTGTAACATTTCTAGTATAAACATTTTATACCAATATTACTTTCAAGTGAATTGTACGTAATGTTAACTTCAAAAGTTTATTTTTGTATTTAATTGTTATTCCATTATCCCAAAAGTGGTATATAAAATGGTAAAGAGAATAGAAATAGAAAATGTATTTAGTATTTATGATTTTCATGTTTATATTTTTGTCTCAACAAAAAAAATTGTATTTTGTCACAACATAGAAAGCGTATTTTTATATTTATGTTCTTCATGTTTATATTTGTATGTTAACATCCAAAAAATAGCACAAATATTTTTGAAAACAAAATAAAAAGGCAAGAATAGAAACGTTCAAGTTCTCTAATCACCATTATGATTTTGTATTTGTAAGTGTATGGTTAACGTTCTAAGATTATGCTTGTATTTTCCTGTTGAATAAAAATATATTCATGATTCAAGTTGAAAGTTGATAAGGGAACCGAAAATTGAAACTGAAAATATTTTAAAACATTTATGTTCATACCGTATTAAAGACACTTGATTGACATCCATTCGCCTATTTTTTTCGATTTCAGAAATACAAAAAAATACTTTTATTTTTTTTTTTTCTGAATTGAAATCTAGAAAAAAAATAAAAATCAGACTAAACAGATGTCTTTGGAATTGAAAGCTACGTAAAATTGCAAATAACGGAAAATATATCGCCTGACATAACTATCTTAATAAACTTTCTTCAACATTGAACTTGCAAACTTTCTAGATTTGTAGCAATAACAATCAACAGAAAAACATTAGAAATGGCGAAACCATGAAATATATGTATTATCAGAAATGTTTACTTAATTTCATAGACTATGAATTGTATATACACAATCAATACATGTATATATGTACAGTGTACATCATAATAATACTAGATAATTAAATATCGTTAAACATAAAATTGACTTTTTATTTTAAAACCAGAACTAATAGTGCTTTCCTCTCGGACGATTTACGTGAAATGAAATTTCTTTTTATATTTGGCGCTCTTATGGAATGAGATCAGATTTTGTGAAAGGGCGACAGCAACTTCTCGAGCCTTTTAGTCGGTCATAATAAAAGCCGAAAATTCCGATCGGTATGAGGGTGCTTGATTATTAAATAAGAATGAAATGTCGCGATATGTTACAATGAATTTTCGCAATGCAAACATTTACAAATGAAATAACCTTTTCCGTCAATAAATCGCGCTCTTCGGGGTTTTTTATTTATTGGCGTCCGCGCCGAAGCGCGGCGCTCTTATGGAATGAGATCAGATTTTGTGAAAGGGCGACAGCAACTTCTCGAGCCTTTTAGTCGGTCATAATAAAAGCCGAAAATTCCGATCGGTATGAGGGTGCTTGATTATTAAATAAGAATGAAATGTCGCGATATGTTACAATGAATTTTCGCAATGCAAACATTTACAAATGAAATAACCTTTTCCGTCAATAAATCGCGCTCTTCGGGGTTTTTTATTTATCATTTTGTAGTACACAGTCGGTTATCATGAAATGGTATGTTATTGTTGTACATGTATCCTAGAATGATCAGTTGATGACCTAAATATTCCAAAAACCTATTTATAGATATATCTTTTTATCACTCCTATCGGTAAATGCCGGTCTCTCCCGGTCTATTTTGACCAGGATTTACTAGTGACCGGCGAATAGTACCACACGTTATATTGTCCGGTCTCTCCCGGTTTTGGAGTAGATGTTTGATATCGTTACAATTAGAAAAAAACAACAATAGCATGTTTCATTTTATCTATATGAGATAAAAACAATAAATATGTACAAATCCGTGATATGTACAATAATTGAGAAAAAGGTACATTTTTTATGGTATTAAAATGACATTATCAACTTTGAAACATTTTATTTAATTATTCAATTTGTTATCCGTGTTTAGTAAAGATGCCGAGGAATTATTCAAAGTTACAAATTAGATTTTATGAATTATTCAATTGATCGATAATTTAAAAAATGATAAAGAAAAATACAATGTACATGTACATGGTTTAAGAATAAACAATATTATATATTGAAAGATAAACCATAATTTACTGACTTTTTCCAGTTAAGCTTTGACTTATAATCGTCGGTCAATATGACAATTGAATTCTTAAAATTTATTTTACAATTTTAATAAAAAAGAGTAGTAAAAACTCAGTATTAAAATAGCACATAAACACAAAAAAGAATAAAAGAAAACAATATTCATAAAATTTGTATTTTTTTTTAAATTAAAATTAATAGATATTACAATTATTGTATAATAAACAATTATGCTCAACATGATCAACATGGTAATATAACCAGTGTCATATTTTTACTAACTTAAAGTGTGAACAGATACCTTAAGGGGGTCTTCGCTAATAGCGATAACATGTACATAATAAGGGACAAATGTGTGGTACGTGTTGATCATGCGTTACACATATGGATTATAAATGATTGCATACATGTATATCCGTTGCTATTAATAACCACGATCATAAAGAAATAACAAGTAATATTCTAATCTCTAGCATGCCAATCAAAGTTCATAATGAACAATGTCTTTCGTCCGCTCATTCATAAGTGGTATACATTTCTGGTAGTTTATAAGAATATCTTGTCATCATATGTGTACTAGTTCATCTTCACTTGCTGCATTTCTTGCTTGGACGCCCTTTGATGCTTTGCATCAATGCTTTTCTTGTCATTTTGTAGTACACAGTCGGTTATCATGTCATGGTATGTTATTGTTGTACATGTATCCTAGAATGATCAGTTGATGACCTAAATATTCCAAAAACCTATTTATAGATATATCTTTTTATCACTCATATCGGTAAATGCCGGTCTCTCCCGGTCTATTTTGACCAGGATTTACTAGTGACCGGCGAATAGTACCACACGTTATATTTTCCGGTCTCTCCCGGTTTTGGAGTAGATGTTTGATATCGTTACAATTAGAAAAAAACAACAATAGCATGTTTCATTTTATCTATATGAGATAAAAACAATAAATATGTACACGGATTTATATGTAATATAAATCCGTGATATGTACAATAATTGAGAAAAAGGTACATTTTTTATGGTATTAAAATGACATTATCAACTTTGAAACATTTTATTTAATTATTCAATTTGTTATCCGTGTTTAGTAAAGATGCCGAGGAATTATTCAAAGTTACAAATTAGATTTTATGAATTATTCAATTGATCGATAATTTAAAAAATGATAAAGAAAAATACAATGTACATGTACATGGTTTAAGAATAAACAAATTATGTATTGAAAGATAAACCATAATTTACTGACTTTTTCCAGTTAAGCTTTGACTTATAATCGTCGGTCAATATGACAATTGAATTCTTAAAATTTATTTTACAATTTTAATAAAAAAGAGTAGTAAAAACTCAGTATTAAAATAGCACATAAACACAAAAAAGAATAAAAGAAAACAATATTCATAAAATTTGTATTTTTTTTAAATTAAAATTAATAGATATTACAATTATTGTATAATAAACAATTATGCTCAACATGATCAACATGGTAATATAACTAGTGTCATATTTTTACTAACTTAAAGTGTGAACAGATACCTTAAGGGGGTCTTCGCTAATAGCGATAACATGTACATAATAAGGGACAAATGTGTGGTACGTGTTGATCATGCGTTACACATATGGATTTAAATGATTGCATACATGTATATCCGTTGCTATTAATAACCACGATCATAAAGAAATAACAAGTAATATTCTAATCTCTAGCATGCCAATCAAAGTTCATAATGAACAATGTCTTTCGTCCGCTCATTCATAAGTGGTATACATTTCTGGTAGTTTATAAGAATATCTTGTCATCATATGTGTACTAGTTCATCTTCACTTGCTGCATTTCTTGCTTGGACGCCCTTTGATGCTTTGCATCAATGCTTTTCTTGTAGAAAACTTGCAAACGTCTGTGATTTAATAATGTTACATCTGACAAGCACAATATTCTATAACTCACATGCTGGGCTTGTAAGGCATTAGAGAATAAATACAAATAGATTTTAGAATGTCATCAAATGTCGGGCAATCAAATGCAGCACGAGATATTTGGCGCCAATTTTAGATAACTAAGGAAATACGTCTAGTACATTCACATAATTATATACTATGTGTGAAGTAAGATTCCAGATATGTTCAAAACGTGTCTGTTCTGTCGATTTTATAACGCGATGTTCCATGTAAAA